>NC_081415.1:7209313-7286813 GCF_030272615.1 Cryptomeria japonica | reverse complement strand
ATGACCCCTTACAACCACATAGTATCCTAAGGGGTCATATGTGGTCATAAGGGGTTACACATGTGTGACCCCTTAGGACCACATATGACCCCTTATAATATCCTAGTGTGTACGACATACCCCTTAAGATCACATAACTTGTCCTAAGGGGTCATGTGTGGTCCTAAGGGGTCATGCATGTGTTCTAACACATGTGTGACCCCTTAGGACCACATATGACCCCTTATAACATCCTAGTTTGTATGGCATACCCCTTAAGATCATATAGTATGCTAAGGGGTCATATGTGGTCACAAGGGGTCACACGTGTTCTAACACATGTGTGGCCCCTTAGGACCACATATGACCCCTTATAACATCCTAGTGTGTATGACATACCCCTTAAGATCACATAGTGTCCTGAGGGGTCACATGTGGTCCTAAGGGGACACGCATGTGTCCTAACACATGTGTGACTCCTTAGGACTACATATGACCCCTTATAAAATCCTAGTGTATACAACATACACCTTAGGATCATAGGTCACGCATATGTTCTAACACATGTGTGACCCCTTACGACCACATGTGACCCCTTATAACATCCTAGGGTGTATGCCATACCCCTTAAGATCACATAGTGTCTTGAGGGGTCATATATGGTCCTAAGGGGTCATGCATGTGTTCTAACACATGTATGACTCCTTATAAAATCCTAGTCTATACAACATACCCCTTAGGATCACATAGTATCCTAAGGGGTCACGCATGTGTTCTAAAGCATGTATGACCCCTTACGACCATATATGACCCCTTATAACATCCTAGTATGTACAACATACCCCTTAGGATCACATAATGTCCTAAGGGGTCATATGTGGTCTTAAGGGGTCACGCATGTGTTCTAAAACATGTGTGACCCCTTTGAACCACATATGACCCCTTATAAAATCCAAGTGTGTACGACATACCCCTTAGTCCATTACATAGTGTCCTAAGGGGTCATATGTGGTCCTAAGGGGTCACACATATGTTCTAACACATGTGTGACCCCTTAGGACTATATATGACCTCTTATAACATCCTAGTGTGTACAAAATTCCCCTTAAGATCACATAGTGTCCTAAGGGGTCATATTTGTTCCTAAGGGGTCATGTATGACCCCTTATAAAATCCTAGTGTGTATGACATACCCCTTAGTTCATCGCATAGTGTCTTAAGGGGTCATATATGGTCCTAAGGGGTCATATATGGTCCTAAGGGGTCACACATGTGTTCTAACACATGCATGACCCCTTAGAACGAACACATGCATGACCCCTTAGAACCACATATGACCCCTTGTAAAATGCTAGTGTGTATGACATGCCCCTTAGTCCATCAAATAGTGTCCTAAGGGGTCATATGTGGTCCTCAGGGGTCACGCACATGTTAACACATATGTGACCCCTTAGGAACACATATGAGCCCTTAAAACATCCTGGTGTATACAACATACCCCTTAGGATCACATAGTGTCTTAAAGGGTCATATGTGGTTCTAAGGTGTCATGCATGTGTTCTAACACATGTGTGACTATTTACGACCATATATAACCCCTTATAACATCCTAGTGTGTACGACATACCCCATAGGATCACATAGTGTCCTAAGGGATCATATGTAGTCATAAGCGGTTATGTATGTGTTCTAACACATGTGTGACCCCTTAGGACCATATATGACCCCTTATAACATCCTAGTGTGTACGACATACCCCTTAAGATCACATAGTGTCCTAAGGGGTCATGTGTGGTCATAAGGGGTCACACATGTGTTCTAACACCTGCATGACCCCTTAGGACCACATATGACCGATCCCGTATAACATCCTAGTGTGTACGACATACCCCTTAGTCCATCACAAAGTGCCCTAAGGGGTCACGGATATGTTCTAACACATGTGTGACCCCTTACGACCACTTATGCCCCTTATAACATCCTTATGTTTATAGTGTACCCCTTAGGACCCAATTTGACCACATACTTATCACATTGTGATTTAGTCTTTTTCTCTCAATTCCCTTAATTTGCTCAGCATGTGTTAGAACTAGTATATACATGTACATGATCTATTCTTTCAAGCTTTGTTCCCTAAATTTTCTCAACATGTGTTTTAATTTTTAAAAATTATGTTTTAATTTAGTGCGTGTATATATCTTTAATGATCTCTCTATCTCTCTCTTTGAAATTAATGATATCTCTCTTTGTGATGAAAATGATCTCCCTCCCTCTATCATTAATGTTTTAATAAATCAAAATGTATGTATGTGATATATAGATAAATTTATATATTTTTAATGATCTCCCTCTCGCTCTCTTTAAAATAATTTATTTAAATTTGAATTATGCGAGAACTTCATGTATAGAGATGAATTATGTGAGAACTTCACATGTGTACATTTTAATTTGATGAGCTCAATATTAACGATCTCTCTCTCTCTCTCTCTCTCTAGAATTTAATTGATTTTAATTTAATGTTTTTAATTGAATGCACTTCATGTGTGTGTGCTTATGCAAATTGTAACTTTATGATCTACCTAGATAGATGGCATCCCAGGAGATTCCCGATGATGTACCTGATCAAGATCCACCTACATAGGCTCCTGATCAGGAGCCACATCATGTAGATCCTCCATAGGAGGATCCTCAGTTGCCTGATATCGGTACCATCTTTTATTATAGTGATCATGAGTTAGAGAGATTGAGATTTATTTTAGATGACCCATGAACAGATGGCATGTACAAGAGTACATGCGAATCTATTTTTTCATAATTTGCAAACATTGAGGGACCGTCTAGTTAGTCACACCTCATTTTCACCAGAGTTTATCTATAGACAGTTGAGGAGTGAGGTGAGGGGTCATCATTCTTTTGTTGATGTGGTGAGGGTGGTCATGAAGGATACCATCAAGGAGAGATATTTTCCACAGTATCAAGAGAAGAGTAAGGTGAGAGGATATAAAGTTATGAGATGTATTGATCCACAGGCGCCATCATTGATTTACCCATGCTTCTTAGCTGCCCATGGTTGTTATCCTAATAACAACTAGATTCCATTATACTTTGCACAACAGGTCTATGTTGAGGTTCATTGTGGGTTGAAACCCCAACTACCTTGATATTCTAGCATATTATGGATAGGGGAGGGGCAAGATTGTTGATAGAGATGCATACCATAGGCATGATAGAGCTCCGCCTAGGCATAGGGACCTTGTTGGTGAGAGATTTCTAGTGATACTCTTAGCCCTTTCCCCCACAACAGATCACATTATGATTGCTTCTCAGAGAGAAGCAATTGATAGGATTGGAGAGATTGTGTCAATAGCAGCCACCATATCATCTGATAGGCTAAGCAGATATATGTTGAGTCGACCACATTCCAAATCATCCACAAATGCATCTTCTAGTCACGGGGTGGTTTCAGATTTAGATCAGTATATTATTCCTGGCATCCCCTCACCAGATGTGGTAGCAGCTATAAAAGGAGATGGTAGACATGTAAAGATGTCGCAGTATTTATCCAAGGATACCATTTTATTTCATATTGACTTGGGATACCATTGGTTGTTGTTAGAGAAGATATTCTCAGAGACGCGCAAGCGACCACATCGTCGCATACCTCGGGACAGTCACAATATTCTCATCACTCTACGCATGCTCTGGGAATTGACCCACCTACAGATCACTCTGTTGCTGCAAAGGAGGAGATATGAGCTTATCAGGTCCATATCATAGATGAGGGCTTAGATTCATTCGAGGAGTAGCTGCGAGGTTTGAGCTAGACTGGGTTTAAGGATATGCTACTAGAGTCAAACACTTCATCCTTGATGCTTAGTCATCTAGTTAGCCCCTTACACTCCTTATTCATATGTATATCCAAATAGAGATATGTAGGCACGAGTGATGTGGTTGAGGACATGAAGAGACTATACAGCCTACTCCTGATACACAGGTATGTATGTGTGTTTATTTTTAAAAGATGTATGTTGTAATATACAATTTCTATATCATTTAATAAATAATAGAAGTTAGCTATCATTTAAATTGTTCAGACTAATCCTAAAATACACATGTATGTACAACAGTTAGCTCATATCACTCCTAGCTTGAGCTCTGAGTGTGTGCATAGGAGAGATTCTTTTCATACTACACCTGCAAGTGGACAGGTTAGTTATGGATTTTGTATATACATGTACATGTGCATTACGATTTTAATTTTAATTTAAAACTAGTCGGATTTGATTATTTAAATAATATGCATATGTTTGTGTAGATCTATATTTAATATTTAAAAATAAATTCTACTTTTGCACGAGTCTATTGGACATCTAGACTCTCACTAGGACTCTCCCTAACAGGGTCACTCTGTTCGTGGCCGATATGATGCATGTTGATTTGCCACTTTATAGCTCATTTGTTTATCTTTTTATATGTACATTTCAGACTTTAATATTATATATTCATGCACATGTTAGATTATACTTTATACGATTTGTGTTTGATCAGATTATATATTTCATGCATGTATGTTAGATCTTATACTTTATAGAGTTTGTGTTTGATCAAATTATATATATCATGCATGTATGTTAGATTATACTTTATAAAGTTTTTGTTTGATCAAATTATATATCATGCATTTGTATTCAGATTATATATGATCATGCACATGTTAGATTACACACACCTTATATACATGTACAGTTTGTGTTTGATCATATTTGCACGTTTGATTATATACTTTAAATATAAGTTTGATGTGTTTGATTATATGTAACTTATTATCACATGTGTATGTATGCATGTTTGATTATTCTTTTAAATATATAGATCTAGATCATTGGTGTTTGAAATTTAAAAAAATGTTTAAGAACTCTAAAACTTGCAAATATATATCTGTGATTGAATTTGTGTACATATATAGATTAAAAATATCATGTTTATATTCTAAATTTGATTACATATAATGTACAGATATGCATTGAATTTAAATGAATTTTTTAATATATGTACATGTATAAACATCTTGAGTAATAATTTAATATTATTAAATTTCATAACTTTGTAAATTTACACACACACACATGTATCAGGTAATTTAAACACACATGTCCTAATTTCAATCAAATTTTGCATTTTTAATTATTAAATGAATTTATGTTAAACATGCATGTCCTAATTTCATACATCCTAATTGTGCATACATCCCCTTTAAGACATTTTTCAACTTGAATCCACATCACAATTACTTTGTACATGTACACACGTACTATTATTTAACATCACAAGGAATATAAAAAACACATCATAATTTAATATATCCACTCCACACAAGTCATGAACAATATAAAAATCACACTTGTTCATATCAAATAAGCAAACTTAAGTTAATACATATTCAATAATTTATTCTAGAAGTTTCATTTGGAACAAGTTAAGTAGAAGTGAACATTCTAACTTGTATTAAATTAAAAATTCATACGCTCAAACACATGTACTTAGGTGTACTAAATAGTTCATACCACATCAAGTGGTTTAGACCACTCTTCAATAACACTTAATATTTTCTCATGATCGTCACTATCTGGTCTCCACTTTTGAGACCGCCCACGACGTGGAACTATATGAAGAATTAGGCCAACAACAATGACCAAGTGGCTATACTGATATACCTTGTCAATTTGGTATTCAATGAAATTAATCCTATGTTGAACAATTTTAACTTGTTTGAAATATGTTCCTTGCACTACAACTAGTCCTACATGTACATGTATAAGAAACAAAAAAATTGAAATTTTGTGTAAGTTGTGTACATATAAAAAATAAAACATGTGCACATGTGCATGTTTAAAATAAATTAATTAATTTAAACATTCAAATTAGTTCAAACCTGTGGGAAAGGAAATTCTATCGCTCATTTTAGATTTTGTTAACTTCTTTCTCTCTTCTGTGCAACGCAATAAATAATAACTAACACCTTCTATATTTCCATCTTCTCCTATGATTGCAAAAATATCTCCTGCAATTTGAAACAAGTTATAAATTTAAAATGTACTTGATTAAAAATTTATAATTTATTTACACACGCAACATTTTTTAAAAGATATATATATATATATATATATATATATATATATATATATATATATATATATGTATGTATGTATACCTAATTTATATATGTATACCTTCTTTAATCAATCCCAAAGTATGGTCATAATCAACAGAAATCAAAGGAATGTCTTCAAAGATTTCATCCTCATTTTCCTTGTATGTGTTAGAAATATCTAGTGGCACCAATTTCCATTCATTGACATATTCAAGCTCTTGGTTCTTTTAATCATCATAGTTTTCCAAAATGCAATCAGAACAAAAACATGAATAATCCCTAGTGTACAATATCCATGGGCGATTATTTGTACTCGTGACACAATGCAAAGATCTTGTCCTCTCCACACTCTTGCATCCATGCATTGATCTTCTATCCATGTGTACACAAACATACATATCAAGTTGTTTTAAAACATTTAAACTAGGAACATTTTTTAAAATTAGAACAACATTTTAAAACACTAAAAGAGAACACGTACCGGTTATCTCCCAAAACACTCTATATGGAATGGGCCTATATGTTCTCGGTGATAATTCACCAAGATAATTAGGTTCCACAAATTGTGTCTTACACCATTCAAAAACATCATGTGCATCATCTATATGATCTCCAGTATAATTTATTTGATGTTTTCTTAGAGCACATTTGATACAAGCTCCTGCACCATCATGTTCACCCTTTCCATGACCACTCTTAAAATAACTCCAAACATGTGGTATTTTGTCATTTCAATGATATCTACATATTGCATAAAATGTCATCCAAAATTTGAATTGTGTCCCACATCCATCAGACCAAACAAAATGTTTAACTATTGTTATACCTCTCTCTTTCAAATATTCAAAAAGCTTCTTAAAGCAATGTTGTACAAAAAGTGTGTCATGCTCCTTATCATCGCTAATATAGAAGTGGTACTCTTTCTTAATGGCACAATTTTCAAATTTACTATCAACATCATCCAAATCCATTTGTGCATGTCAATAACACACATGCACCATAATAGTGATTTGGTTTGAAAAGTAATACTCTGATTGAATCTCTTTTTGATGTGCAAAAGAGTAATTTTTTGCGAAGCCCACTACGGATAGAATAGTTCAAAGTGTGAAAGTGTCTCTTAATGTTTGAAATTGTTGTGCTTGCCAGTTGGCAAAAAATCCATTGCATATGTATGGTTTTATCAACTTACGAAAATTTTCCATAAATGTTCCAATAGGTATCTCCTCTTCTACATAATCTAACCTTGTAGATTCCTTTCCAAATTTTGTTTCAAATTTTTTGTACTTGTAACTCTTTCAATTTACCATCTTCATCATGTCAATATCTTCATCTTTCAAAGGCAATTTAGCCAACTCCCCACATGTTCCACAAATTCCTTTTATGCAATTTATTTGACCAGTTGCATAATCATCTGATTTATCGCATAAGATGGATGCTATGAATTGACTTGTTCGTTTAGGAGGATCTTTTTCATAACCATCACTATCTTCTCTAATATTTCAAAACACATGATAGTACAGATCAAATTTGATGTGATAACGACAACAAGTTTCAAAGACTTTGTTTACCTTCACATAATATGGCATTAACCTTTCAAACATGGTTTGTCCAATCTTTATATGAGGGTTTGTTTTAGTAAACAACACATACAATTCATGTTTTATTGTGTCTAACCAATATTTTACATGGAGATCATAACGATCAAGGCCAATCCTTTGCTTGATAACCTCTCTACTATTTGATGAAGGATAATTATTATCATTTTTGTAGCGTCCTAAAATTGTGACACTTGCAATTTCGACTGCATTTCGGTCTTCACGATGGCGAAGCAACACGGAACCTGAATGGAGACCCCGAAACTTGCTCATGGCATCAAAAACTGCATTTTCTTGCACCCTGGCCTGATCCTCCTTTGCACCCTGCTGTCCCGGGAGGTGGGACCAGAGCGCCCAGCGCCCTGGTCCCTGGCCCTATTTTGGGCCCGGTCTCCTATGGGGCTTCGGGTCTTTATGTTTGCAAATTGGAAATTAATCTTTCCTTGTCGGCCCAAGGTCGGTAAAATCAGTCTATCAGCCCTAATTGACAAGTATATAAACTACATTTCCTCTCCCATTTTGAGGAGGAAGGAAATATGTGTACAAGATGCGGAAGCTATATTCAAACATTCAAGCATTCAAGCATTCAAGCATTCCTTCAAGCAATTGATCATTCTAAGTCTCCATTCAAGGCTAAGTGTTGCATTCAAGGCAAGGATTCAACCATTGAAGAGGAGATCACATACTACATACAACATACAACATACAACATCTATACCTTCGCATATAAGGATACAAACATCCTTACAACAAGGTACTAGTACTTGTTTTACATTACAATCATTTGCATTTACAACAATTTCTCATTTCTTGGTTAATTTCAAAACCGGGGTTTGACCTAAGGGCAAACCCCTAATCCCTAACCCCCCAATCGTCTTCACTTTTTTGTGTGTAGGTTGTAGGTACGCGGCTGAAATTGAAGATCTGGAATCCTTGTGCAGAGACGAACAGATCCCCCTTCGTTTCGCGGATTTTTCGGAGGACCGTGTGCACGCCGGGCGCCATCCTCCCGTCAACTTTTGCTCAAATTTGTAGGACAGCGCCGTATCGACATTTTACTGCTATTTTCGGGTCCGCAGCTTCATCCTATATTCCTATCTCTGTTTATAAGCGAATCTTTCTTACTTTTCATGCATTCCTAGCTTAATCTTTCTATCTACATTCTTTACAAAAGAGGGTAGCCTTGCTGTCTTAACCCTTGAAACTCATTTAGAATCCAATCTTGCATTGTGTGGGATTGGATCTTGTGAGCTTCAACCCCTCTTTTGAATGTAAAGTCTTTCCCAAGTGAAAACCATCAACCCTAGTGACCTCCCTTCTCTCTCCTTGGAGTTGGAGAGGGGAGAGCAACTAGGGTTCGATTTTTTCGCTTTACATTTTGGTGAACCCGACGTGAACATCCTTTCTGATTGTTCATGCTTAGATCTGAAAATTGGCTTCCTTGATTACATTTCCATGTTTGATCTTTTGCAAATTTTAGAGGTTGATTGCATAAAAACCCTAAAAAAATTCTTTTTAGTAATTGAGCTTGTGAAATGTTTAATTATTAATGCTTGTTTCAGATCTACCCTTCTATTACAAATTATTAATTCATATCTGTGCTTTAATTTTGAAAATTAAGTGGTTAAGTGTCAAAACCCTAATTTTTAAAACCCTCTTGATTCAACCTTTGATTGATAATTTCACTGATCAAAACATCTCCAAATCAGCTGTAACTTTGGATTCCGCAATAAAATCACAATATTTTTCATCCCTGAAAATTTGGAAAAAAGTTGCGAGGACCGTGTGCACTCCGAGCGCCATCGTCCCCGACATTTTTTCCGAAATTTTGGGAGCTGGATCTTACTGTATTTTTCTGCTAAAATCCAGAATTTTGGCTAATTTTATCAATTACAACACTTTCAAAATTAAAGTCAAAGTTGGTCTTGTGATTGCTTGGATTAAGGCTCCTAATCATTCAAAAATTGTTGAAACTGAAATTCATGTCAAAATTGTGTTTCTTACTGTCCTAAATCTAAAAAGTGTGTTGGCATTCATTTGAAATTTTAGTGCTTTATTCAAATTTTTGCAATTTGTGACTTTTGAAATTAAGTGCTTAATTACAACAACTTTGATTTCCGCTTTCAAAATTGAATTTTGCGTGAAATTGAGTCAATTTTTAAAATTCAAAACTTGCATTGCTTTTGGTATTCCCTCTAAAATCATAAAATTCAAAATTTCAGTTTCCCTCTCTTTTTCAAAATTCAAATTTTGCATTTTTCGACCATCTTGGTAGGGTTCAATTTTGAGATTGCAACTTTAATTTGGCCTATCTACAGATCGTAAAATCACTCAATTTTTTCAGATTAGCTTTAAAATCATCATAACTTTCATCCCTGAAAATTTCAAAAAAAGTTACGAGGATCGTGTGCACTCCGAGCACCACGGTCCCTGACATTTTTTCTAAAAATTCGGGAGATTGTCGTGATTGCATTTAACAGCTTAAATCTAGGAGATTGGCTGATTTTATTGAAATTTGCTACCTCTAAATTCAAAATCTTCTCTCCCTCTCTAGTGCATGAGTTTTACAACAATAAGTCCTACTTACACTATTCCCGTTAGAAGAAGCCGTAAAATTAAGTCTTTCCAAGGTTTAATTACCTGTAAAGCGGAAAATCGCAATCGAACCCTAGTTGCTCTCCCCTCTTCCAACTCCGAGGAGAGAGAAGGGAGGTTGCTAGGGTTGATGGTTTTCACTTAAGGGAGAGACTTTACATTCAAAAGAGGGGTTGAAACCCACAAGATCCAATCCCACACAATGCAAGATTGGATGCTAAATGAGTTTCAAGGGTTAAGACAGCAAGGCTACCCTCTTTTGTAAAGAATGTGCATAGGAGAATTAAGCTAGGAATGCATAGAAAGTGAAAAAGATTCACTTATAAACTGAGATAGGGATATAGAATGAAGCTGCGGACCTGGAATTAGCAGTAAAATGTCGATACGGCGTTGTCCTGCAAATTTGAGCAAAAGTTGTCGGGACGATGGCGCCCGGTGCCACGGTCCTCCGAAAAATCCGCGAAACAAAGGGGGATCTGTTCGTCTCTGCACAAGGATTCCAGATCTTCAATTTCAACTGCGTACCTGCAACCTACACATAGAAAAGCGAAGACGATTGGGGGGTTAGGGATTAGGGGTTTGCCTTTAGGTCAAACCCCGGTTTTGGAATTAACCAAGAAATGAGAAATGTTGTAAATGTAAATGTCTGTAATATAAAACAAGTACTAATACCTTGTTGTAAGGATGTTTGTATCCTTATGTGCGAAGGTATAGATGTTGTATGTTGTTGTATGTAGTATGTTGTAGCATGTAGTAAGTGATCTCCTCTTCAATGGTTGAATCCTTGTCTTGAATGCAACACTTAGCCTTGAATGGAGACTTGGAATGAATTCTTGAATGCTTGAATGCATGAGTATAGTTTCCATGCTTTTTCCGTCATGTCCTCTTATGTTTTAAATGAGAGAGGAAAATGTAGTTTATATACTTGCCAATTAGGGTTAAAAGACTGATTTTCCCGACCTTAGGCCAACCAGGAAAGTTAATTTCCAAATTTGCAAACAAAAAGACCCGAGACCCCTTAGGAGACTGGGCCCAAAATAGGCCCAGGGACCAGGGCGCTGGGCGCTCTGGTCCCACCTCCCGGGACAGCAGGGTGCAAGAAGGCTCAGGCCAGGGTGCTTGAAAAATGCAGTTTTTAGTGTCGTGAGCAAGTTTCGAGGTCTCCATTCAGGTTGCGTGTTGCGTCGCCATCGTGAAGACCGAAATGCAGTCGAAATTGCAAGTGTCACAATTTTAGGACGCTACATTTAGCCCCCACTTTAGCGAGAGTATGTATGCTCATACTTCCGGTAAAGTACAAGGAACAATCATTGAAAGACTTTCACCACGTCAAGGAGGCAAGACACACCAAGCCCCCAGTGGACTAAGGATCTTATGACTTCGATTGACAAAGTAAAAGGGAAGATCACGAGGGAGAACCATGACTATCAGTAGTAAGGTTCCCTCACTATGAGTCATGCAAGAGAAATACCGAAAATTTTCAAGGCAAAGCTAAGTTCGCCAAGAAATTTTCAAGTATCTCGAAAGGATAGACAGGGTGTATGCCCCCCTACGTTAAAGCGATCACACACACCTCAACGGGGGTGATTGTTTTAACGTAGTGATACACATAAGAAATGAGAAGGGAAAGGAGAACGTTATCACAAAGATTTAGCCCCCAAGTGTGAGATAAACCCAAGGATAATAGACACAAAACACAAAGCACAAGGTGACTTCGCTTTCCTCGGGGTCAGTATGCTGTATGATAAGTCATGTATATATCATATGTATGTATGCATAATTGTTCTTCATTCCCCAATCAAGGAAGGTCACCTAGAAGAAGGGAACACATGTGTCTTTTGAGTCAACATGAGAGAGACCAAAAGAGATCTCAATGCTTTGCATCGACCTCAAGTAGACAACACTAAGGATGACAAATAGAAGAATGAGAATAACATATAGAAGAAGTAACAAAAGAGAGGGGGAGAGAATCTGCTATGCTAATGTAACTAGTCTAGCACGTCATCTACCCCCCGATCTTGCTGATCAATGTTTCGGGAAGGCAAGGAACACGCTAGAGGAGGAACATCCAACACAGCAGATGGAGCTATCACAAGATCCAAACAAGGGCTATGTTCATGTTCCGAGCCACGTTGTTCTTGTCTAGGAGCTAGGATAAGTGCTTTAGAAAATTCATTAGATAAATGGTTATCAACATCAACAAGTTCATATTCACTATCAGAAGCAAGAGGAGTAACATGTTCATCATGAATAGCATCATCAAGATTTATAAAAATAGGGTCTTTAACCCGCACAGGATCAAGACCATCACGCATCTTATGTTTAGGAGATTTTGGAGAAAATGGAATAATGCTTGTTGAAGGTGTTTTTGGAGATTGCAAAGTTTGAGAAGCAGCTGCTTGAGCCCTAAGACGACGCTTTCATCGACGTTCGCATGCAGAACGATTTCGTCTAGTCTTAGTAGGAAGTGAAGAAGATTGAGGAGGAGGAATGTTCTCATCCTTATCACTTGGGTGTTTAGGTTGTGGTCTCTTAGGCTGGATAATAGAAGGAGAAGAAGGTCTCTTCTCTCTATAAAAAGAAGGAGGAGGAACTGCTCCATATAAAGGAGGAATTTTTGGTTTAGGAAGAAGACCAAGTCCATCATGACGAGGAGGTATAGGTCTACTTTTAGAAGGTTTATTAGGCATAGACATAGTCACATCCATAGGGATGGGTTGAGAATCTTCTTGAGGAAAGACATTAGTTTTATCTTTCAAAGGAAGAACTTCCTTCTCAAGAATGACAAGAATGTCAAGTTTGGGTGTTCTAGGTTCACTTAAAGATAGGATCATATCTGTTTTCCATTTTTGATAAGATTTGAAAAGATGATCACTTCGCGGAGGAAGAGATTGGAATTGTTTAGGCCAAAAGTAATCAATAGGAACACTAGAAGTTCTTTCAGCTGGTTTAAAGAGACTATGATTAACAGTAACAACTTCACCATTATGGGGAAATTTCAAGCACTTATGTATAGGAGACGCAATAGCTTTCATGGAAGATAGCCAAGGATAGCCAAGCTTCACACGAAATTGTTCGGATGAAGGAATAATAGCAAAGCTCACATCAAGAGATTTGTTATGGACCTCAATAGGTAATGTAATAGAACCAATTGCAGGAGAAGAAAATGCATCAAATAATTTCACAACCACATCTATTTTGTCATAGATCACTTGATTCAATTGCAAAGTAAAAAGAAATTCTTCAGTAATAACATTAACCATGCACGAAGGATCGATAAGCACTCCACGGCAAGGTGTATTCTTAACTTTTGCAACTATGTATAAAGGACCATCAGGTGCCCTAATGGTTTCACTAAAATCAAATGTGATGGAAGGTTCTTTAGGGATTTCTTGCTGCTCTACAAAGTTAATCACATTCGGAGTCATAGACACAAGACCATCAGATGATAAAGAGGATCATTAGCCTCAATCGCATTAGAGGTATGAGAAGTATGAGAAGGTAATGGATCAGTAAAAATCTGAAGATTTTGGTTAGGAGGAGCTACAGATGTGTTGCCTTTATCATTCACTCCAGAAATAGAGATAGTATTATTATCAATCAAATCTTGAATTTTACCCTTTAAAGAAAAACATTTTTCAGTATCATGCCCAGGCTGACGATGAAATTGACAAAAAGCTTTGTTATCAAAATAAGGTGAAGTAATCTTTGCAGGATCAATTTGCCTTATAGGAGGAAGAGTAAGCACATTTTGTTCCAATAACTTATTCATAATACTATGCAATGATTCATTCAAAGGAGTATACTTTCTTTCTTTCTTGAAAAACTTAGAAATAGGAGGCACACCTGATGCTGCATTCACATTGTTGTTGATGATGTTTTCATTGAATTTGATGGAATCTCTGTTCAGTTTAAACTTTCCAAATGGTTGTTGACTGCTATCACCCTTATCACTCGGAGCCATAGGATGTGATTGTTCCATTTCACTCACAGTCAGTTGATAATTGTGAAGAGTTGCACACAACTGGTGGAAACAAGTAAACTCAGAAAACAAAAGTTTGTCTCGAATATCTTTTTGTAAATTAGAAATAAAGATTCTTTGAATATCATTGTCAGGCACTGGAAAAGAAATTTGAGCATACAAATGCTTATATCTACCAATGAAATCAGTCACTTTTTCTTTAACACCTTGTTTACAATGCATTAAATCAATCAAAGTAACTTTAGGACTTATATTGTTTTGAAATTGTTGAATGAAAGAATTTGCAAGTTGTTCAAAAGAAGTAATAGAATAAGAAGGCAACGAGCAATACCATTGTAGGGCTTTGTCTCTTAATGTTCTAGTAAACAGTTTCGCAAGCAACCTTTGGTCATAAGCAAAATCGGTACAAATTGTTTGAAAAGTCTTAACATGTGTTAGAGGATCACCTTTACCATTATAAAGCTCCAAATGCGGGATTTCAACATTCTTAGGAGGGATAGCTCGAACAATGTGAAGGGAAAGTGGGCTCACAACATCAAATGTGGGCACACTAAACTTAGATTGATTCATAGAGGCAATTTGTTGCTGCAAGGAAGAGACAGTTTGTGCAAGATTGTTAATGGTCGCTTCAGTCGAAGAATTCATATTAGATGTGTTAGATTGAGATGGAGGTGTTGTGTTATTGAAAGAAGGTAAAGAGTAAGGTGGTGGGACTCTGTGATAATTAGTCATAGGAGATGATTGGACAAGAGGAACACTACAAGGAGGAATGGAATGGTTAAATGAATTGCCCCCTTGCGTGATGTTCATTTGTGGAGATGTAATAGGAACACTCATTGAAGGAATGAATGAAGAAGTCGGATTGAATGAAGGAAGAGGATTAATTGAAGAGGGAGGATTGCCCCCATGACTAGTGATCACAGGAGGAATGTCTTGTATAGAAGTAGCCATTATGTTTGATGTAAAGGTAGGTATGCTAGCAATAGAAGTTGTCAAAGGAACAGAATGATTAACTTGTGTAGGAGGTTGTGTATAACCTAAAGTTTCAGCACAACTCTTTATAGGCATCACATTCGAATTCACAATGTGTGAAATACCACGCAAAATATCAATTCCATTCTTATCACTTTGAAGCATGCATTTTAGACCCTCAATTAAAGGAAGAGCTTGACTATCGGGATACGCATGAGACATCCATTGGTGAAAATCATCAAATTGGTTATCCAATTTCGAAAGTTGTTCTACAGAAACCTCATAGAGAGCTTCTTCATCATTAGGAGGATTAGAGGAATTACCCATGTCCTCGTTAAAAAGGCTATTCAAATTAGGTTCCATCTCCTCGGTAATTAAACCTCAGAAAGACTTAATTCTACGGCTTCGTCTAACGAGAATAGTGGAAGTAGGGCTTATTGTTGTAAAACTCATGCACTAGAGAGAGAGAGAGAAAATTTTGAATTTAGAGGTAGCAATTTTCAATAAAATCAGCCAATCTTCTAGATTTAAGCTGTTAAATGCAATCACGACAGTCTCCCGAAATTTCGGAAAAAATGTCCGGGACCGTGGCGCTCGGAGTGCACACGGTCCTTGCAACTTTTTTTGAAATTTGCAGGGATGAAAGGTATGATGATTTTAGAGCTAATCTGAAAAAATTGAGTGATTTTACGATCTGTAGATAGGCCAAATTAAAGTTGCAATCTCAAAATTGAACCCTACCAAGATTGTCGAAAAATGCAAAATTTGAATTTTGAAAAAGAGAGGGAAACTGAAATTTTGAATTTTATGATTTTAGAGGGAATGTCAAGAGCAATGCAAGTTTTGAAATTTAAGAATTGACTCAATTTCACGCAAGATTCAATTTTGAAAGCGGAAATCAAAGTTGTTGTAATTAAGCACTTAATTTCAAAAGTCACAAATTGCAAGAATTTGAATAAAGCACTGAAATTTCGAATGAATGCAAACACACTTTTCAGATTTATGACAGTAAGAACACAATTTTGACACAAAATTTCAATTTCAATGATTTTTGAATGATTAGGAGCCTTAAACCAAGCAATCACAAGACCAACTTTGACTGTAATTTTGAAAGTGTTATAATTGATAAAATCAGCCAAAATTCTGGATTTTAGCAGGAAAATACAGTAAGATCTTGCTCCCGAAATTTCAGAAAAAATGTCGAGGACGATGGCGCTCGGAGTGCACACGGTCCTCACAACTTTTTTCCAAATTTTCAGGGATGAAAGATATTGTGATTTTATTGCGGAATCCAAAGTTACAGCTGATTTGGAGATGTTTTGATCAGTGAAATTGTCGGACAAAGGTTGAATCAAGAGGGTTTCAAAAATTAGGGTTTTGACACTTAACCACTTAATTTTCAAAATTAAAGCACAAATATGAATTGATAATTTGTAATAGAAGGGCAGATCTGAAGCAAGCATTAACAATTAAATATTTCACAAGTTCAATTACTAAAAAAAAATTTTAGGGTTTTTATGCAATCACCTCTAAAATTTTGCAAAAGATCAAACATGGAAATGTAATCAAGGAATCAATTTTCAAATCTAATCATGAATAATCAGAAAGGATGTTCACGTCGGGTTCACCAAAATGTAAAGCGGAAAATCGCAATCGAACCCTAGTTGCTCTCCCCTCTTCCAACTCCGAGGAGAGAGAAGGGAGGTTGCTAGGGTTGATGGTTTTCACTTAAGGGAGAGACTTTACATTCAAAAGAGGGGTTGAAACCCACAAGATCCAATCCCACACAATGCAAGATTGGATGCTAAATGAGTTTCAAGGGTTAAGACAACAAGGCTACCCTCTTTTGTAAAGAATGTGCATAGGAGAATTAAGCTAGGAATGCATAGAAAGTGACAAAGATTCGCTTATAAACTGAGATAGGGATATAGGATGAAGCTGCGGACTTGGAATTAGTAGTAAAATGTCGATACGGCGCTGTCCTGCAATTTTGAGCAAAATTTATCGGGACGATGGCGCCTAGCGCCACGGTCCTCCAAAAAATCCGTGAAACGAAGGGGGATCTATTCGTCTCTGCACAAGGATTCCAGATCTTCAATTTCAGTCGCGTACCTACAACCTACACACAGAAAAGCGAAGATGATTGGGGGGTTAGGGATTAGGGGTTTGCCTTTAGGTCAAACCCCGGTTTTGGAATTAACCAAGAAATGAGAAATGTTGTAAATGTAAATGTCTGTAATGTAAAACAAGTACTAATACCTTGTTGTAAGGATGTTTGTATCCTTATGTGCGAAGGTATAGATGTTGTATGTTGTTGTATGTAGTATGTTGTAGCATGTAGTAAGTGATCTCCTCTTCAATGGTTGAATCCTTGTCTTGAATGCAACACTTAGCCTTGAATGGAGACTTGGAATGAATGCTTGAATGCTTGAATGCTTGAGTATAGTTTCCACGCTTTTTTTGTCATGTCCTCTTATGTTTTAAATGAGAGAGGAAAATGTAGTTTATATACTTGCCAATTAGGGTTAAAAGACTCATTTTCCCGACCTTAGGCCGACCAGGAAAGTTAATTTGCAAATTTGCAAACAAAAAGACCCAAGACCCCTTAGGAGACCGGGCCCAAAATAGGCCCAGGGACCTGGGCGCTAGGCGCTCTGGTCCCACCTCTCGGGACAGTAGGGTGCAAGGAGGTTCAGGCCAGGGTGCTTGAAAAATGCAGTTTTTAGTGTCGTGAGCAAGTTTCGGGGTCTCCATTCAGGTTGCGTGTTGCGTCGCCATCGTGAAGACCGAAATGTAGTCGAAATTGCAAGTGTCACAATTTTAGGACGCTACATTACCGAGGAGATGGAACCTAATTTGAATAGCCTTTTTAACGAGGACACGGGTAATTCCTCTAATCCTCCTAATGATGAAGAAGCTCTCCATGAGGTTTCTGTAGAACAACTTTCAAAATTGGATAACCAATTTGATGATTTTCGACAATGGATGTCTCAAGAATACCCTGATAGTCAAGCTCTTCCTTTAATTGAGGGTCTAAAATGTATGCTTCAAAGTGATAAGAATGGAATTTATATTTTGCGTGGTATTGCACACATTGTGGATTCGAATGTGATGCCTATGAAGAGTTGTGCTGAAACTTTAGGTTATACACAACCTCCCACTCAAGTCAATCATTCTATTCCGTTTACAACCTCTATTGCTAGCATACCTACCTTTACATCAAACATAATGACTACTTCTATACAAGATATTCCGCCTATGATCACTAGTCATGGAGGCAATCCTTCCTCTTCAATTAACTCTTTTCCTTCATTCAATCCAACTTCTTCATTCATTCCTTCAATGAGTGTCCCTATTATATCTCCACAAATGAACATGACGCAAGGGGGCAATTCATTTAACCATTCTATTCCTCCTTGTAGTGTTCCTCCTATCCAATCATCTCCTATGACTAACTATCATAGTGTCCCACCACCTTACTCTTTACCTTCTTTCAATAACATAACACCTCCATCTCAATCTAACACATCTAATATGAATTCTTCGACTGAAGCGACCATTAACAATCTTGCACAAACTGTCTCTTCTTTACAGCAACAAATTGCCTCTATGAATCAATCTAAGTTTAGTGTGCCCACATTTGATGTTGCGAGCCCACTTTCTCTTGACATTGTTCGAGCTATCCCTCCTAAACATGTTGAGATCCCGCATTTGGAGCTTTATAATGGTAAAGGTGATCCTCTAACACATGTTAAGACTTTTCAAACAATTTGTACCGATTTTGCTTATGACCAAAGGTTGCTTGCAAAACTGTTTACTAGAACATTAAGAGACAAAGCCCTACAATGGTATTGCTCGTTGCCTTCTTATTCTATTACTTCTTTCGAACAACTTGCAAATGCTTTTATTCAACAATTTCAAAACAATATAAGTCCTAAAGTTACTTTGATTGATTTAATGCATTGTAAACAAGGTATTAAAGAAAAAGTGACTGATTTCATTGGTAGATATAAGCATTTGTATGCTCAAATTTCTTTTCCGGTACCTGACAATGATATTCAAAGAATCTTTATTTCTAATTTACAAAAAGATATTCGAGACAAACTTCTATTTTCTGAGTTTACTTCTTTCCAACAGTTGTGTGCAACTCTTCACAATTATCAACTGACTGTGAGTCAAATGGAACAATCACATCCTATGGCTCCAAGTGATAAGGGTGATAGCAGGCAACAACCATTTGGAAAATTTAAACCGAACAGAGATTCCATCAAATTCAATGAAAACATCATCAACAACAATGTGAATGCAGCATCAGGTGTGCCTTCTATTTCTAAGTTTTTCAAGAAAGAAAGAAAGTTTACTCCTTTGAATGAATCATTGCATAGTATTATGAATAAGTTATTGGAACAAAATGTGCTTACTCTCCCTCCTATAAGGCAAATAGATCCTGCAAAGATTAATTCGCCCTATTTTGATAACAAATCTTTTTGTCAATTTCATCGTCAACCTAGGCATGATACTGAAAAATGTTTTGCTTTAAAGGGTAAAATTCAAGATTTAATTGATAATAATACTATCTCTGTTTCTGGAGTGAATGATAAAGGCAACACATCTGTAGCTCCTCCTAACCAAAATCTTCAGATTTTTACTGATCCATTACCTTCTCATACCTCCAATGTGATTGATACTAATGATTCCTCTCTCTCATCTGATGGTCTTGTGTCTATGACTCCGAATGTGATTAACTTTGTAGAGCAGCAAGAAAACCCTAAAGAACCTTCCATCACATTTGATTCTACTGAAACTATCAGAGCACCTGATGGTCCTTTATACATAGTTGCAAAAGTCAAGAATACACCTTGCCGTGGAGTGCTTATTGATCCTTCGTGCATGGTTAATGTTATTACTGAAGAATTTATTTTTACTTTGCAATTGAATCAAGTGATCTATGACAAAACATATGTGGTTGTGAAATTATTTGATGCATTTTCTTCTCCTACAATTGGTTCTATTACATTACCTATTGAAGTTCATAACAAATCCCTTGATGTGAACTTTGCTATTATTCCTTCATCCGAACAATTTCGTATGAAGCTTGGCTATCCTTGGCTATCTTCCATGAAAGCTATTGCTTCTCCTATTCACAAGTGTTTGAAATTTCCCCATAATGGTGAAGTTGTTACTGTCAATCATAGTCTCTTTAAACCAGCTGAAAGATCTTCTAGTGTTCCTATTGATTACTTTTGGCCTAAACAATTCCAAACTCTTCCTCCGCAAAGTGATCATCTTTTCAAATCTTATCAAAAGTGTAAAACATATATGATCCTATCTCTAAGTGAACCTAGAACACCCAAAATTGATATTCCTATCATTCTTGAGAAGGGAGTTCTTCCTTTGAAAGATAAAACTAATGTCTTTCCTCAAGAAGATTCCCAACCCATTCCTATGGATGTGACTATGTCTATGTCTAACAAACTTTCTAAAAGTAGACCTATACCTCCTCGTCATGATGGACTTGGTCTGCTTCCTAAACCAAATATTCCTCCTTTATATGGAGCAGTTCCTCCTCCTTCCTTTTATAGAGAAAAGAGACCTTCCTCTTCTCTTATTATCCAGCCTAAGAGACCACAACCTAAACACCCAAGTGATAAGGATGAGAACATTCCTCCTCCTCAATCTTCTCCACTTCCTACTAAGACTAGACGAAATCGTTCTGCACATGAATGCCGATGAAAGCATCGTCTTAGAGCTCAAGCAGCTGCTTCTCAAACTTTACAATCTCCAAAAACACCTTCAACAAGCATTATTCCATTTTCTCCTCAGCCGGAAATTGAGCCGAAATCTCCTAAACATAAGATGCATGATGGTCTTGATCTTGTGTGAGTTAAAGATCCTATTTTTATAAATCTTGATGATGATATAGATGAAAATGTTATTCATGATGAAAATGCTACTCCTCTTGCTTCTGATAGTGAATATGAACTTGTTGATATTGATAACCATTTATCTAATGAATTTTCTAAAGCACTTATCCTGGCTCCTAGACAAGAACAATGTGGCTTGGAACATGAACATAGCCCTTGTTTGGATCTTGTGATAGCTCCATCTACTATGTTGGATGTTCCTCCTCTAGCGTGTTCCCTGCCTTCCCGAAACATTGATCAGCAAGATCGGGGGGTAGATGATGTGCTAGACTAGTTTCATTAGCATAGCAGATTCTCTCCTCCTCTCTCTCTTTTGTTACTTCTTCTATGTGTTATTCTCATTCTTCTATTTGTTGTCCTTAGTGTTGTCTACTTGAGGACGATGCAAAGCATTGAGATCTCTTTTGGTCTCTCTCATGTTGACTCAAAAGACACATGTGTTCCCTTCTTCTAGGTGACCTTCCTTGATTGGGGAATGAAGAACAATTATGCATACATACATATGATATACATGACTTATCATACAACATACTGACCCCGAGGAAAGCGAAGTCACCTCGTGCTTTGTGTTTTGTGTCTATTATCCTTGGGTTTATCTCACACTTGGGGGCTAAATCTTTGTGATAACGTGCTCCTTTCCCTTCTCATTTCTTATGTGTATCACTACCTTAAAGCAATCACCCCCATTGAGGCATGTGCAATCGCTTTAACGTAGGGGGGCATACACCCCGTCTATCCCTTCAGGATACTTGAAAATTTCTTGGCGAACTTAGCTTTGCCTTGAAAATTTTTGAGTATTTCTCTTGCATGACTCCTAGTGAGGGAACCTTACTACTGACAGTCATGGTTCTCCCTCGTGATCTTCCCTTTTACTTTGTCAATCAAAGTCGTAAGATCCTTAGTCCACTGGGGGCTTGGTGTGTCTTGCCTCCTTGACGTGGTGAAAGTCTTTCAATGTTGTTTCCTTGTACTTTACCGGAAGTATGGGCGTACGCTTATACTCCCGCTAAAGTGGGGACTAAATGTAGCGTCCTAAAATTGTGACACTTGCAATTTCGACTGCATTTCGGTCTTCACGATGGCGATGCAACACGGAACCTGAATGGAGACCCCGAAACTTTCTCATGGCATCATTTAAAACTGCATTTTCTTGCACCCTGGCCTGATCCTCCTTTGCACCCTGCTGTCCCGGGAGGTGGGACCAAAGCACCTAGCGCCCTGGTCCTTCAGGACCAGGGCGCCCAGTGCCCTGGTCCCCCAGGACCATGGCGCCCAGCGCCCTGGTCCCTGGCCCTATTTTGGGCCCGGTCTCCTATGGGGCTTCGGGTCTTTATGTTTGCAAATTGGAAATTAATCTTTCCTTGTCGGCCCAAGGTCGGTAAAATCAGTCTATCAGCCCTAATTGACAAGTATATAAACTACATTTCCTCTCCCATTTTGAGGAGGAAGGAAATATGTGTACAAGATACGGAAGCGATATTCAAACATTCAAGCATTCAAGCATTCAAGCATTCCTTCAAGCAATTGATCATTCTAAGTCTCCATTCAAGGCTAAGTGTTGCATTCAAGGCAAGGATTCAACCATTGAAGAGGAGATCACATACTACATACAACATACAACATACAACATCTATACCTTCGCATATAAGGATACAAACATCCTTACAACAAGGTACTAGTACTTGTTTTACATTACAATCATTTGCATTTACAGCAATTTCTCATTTCTTGGTTAATTCCAAAACCAGGGTTTGACCTAAGGGCAAACCCCTAATCCCTAACCCCCCAATCGTCTTTGCTTTTCTATGTGTAGGTTGCAGGTACGCGGCTGAAATTGAAGATCTGGAATCCTTGTGCAGAGACGAACAGATCCCCCTTCGTTTCACGGATTTTTCGGAGGACCGTGTGCATGCCGGGCGCCATTGTCCGGTCAACTTTTGCTCAAATTTGCAGGATAGCGTCGTATCGACATTTTACTGCTAATTCTGGGTCCGTAGCTTCATCCTATATTCCTATCTCTGTTTATAAGCGAATCTTTCTTACTTTTCATGCATTCCTAGCTTAATCTTTCTATCTACATTCTTTACAAAAGAGGGTAGCCTTGCTGTCTTAACCCTTGAAACTCATTTAGAATCCAATCTTGCATTGTGTGGGATTGGATCTTGTGAGCTTCAACCCCTCTTTTGAATGTAAAGTCTTTCCCAAGTGAAAACCATCAACCCTAGTGACCTCCCTTCTCTCTCCTTGGAGTTGGAGAGGGGAGAGCAACTAGGGTTCGATTTTTCCGCTTTACAATTTTAAAAAATTGTCAACGAGTTCCTAACAACTTCTTCAATTATATCAGAATGAGGAGCTCTACACATAATTTCCCAATTCTCTTAAGAGGTAGCATCATCCAAACTCCTTCTCCTTTTCACATATTTTGATATTGTCCTTCTACTAAAACCAAACTAAGATGATAGTGAAGATATTTATCTTTTTTGAGGCAATCTTTCATTTACTAAAGATGTCAACACCACTCTTCTTGAAATGGTCTTATCTACTATTCTAGATTTTTTACCAATGTTCACCAAACCTTTCTTAAAATTATCAACAATAGAGTTTTGTAGCTGATATTTTTTCCTCTTTTGACTTGTTGTATCTATACCCAACAATTTCAATGGATCTATTAACTCTTTAAAATTAAGTAGAATTGATAATAATTGAGCTTTCTCTAGTGTAGTATCAAGATTATTGAAATGAGACATTATTTCTTTTGCACTTTTATTCATTGGCCTCCTTTTAATATGTCTAGGTTCTTCACTGAGACGTTTCAGATCATTCACATCCATTTCAAGTAAATGATCTAAATTTTTATAAGAAATATTTCTCTTCACTTGGTTAGCTAGATCCATAATATTCTCATCCATACTGGTGGTAGGAGATAAGGAGCCTAACCCCTCTCCTTCGACCTCCATTGGTTCAACTTGGGAAATCTCCTCTCTATGCTCTTCAACTATAATGTGTTCTTCAACAAGTTCATTTGCCTCAACTCCCACTTGAGAACTCCCTTCTTCTCGAGCCCGTTCTACACATAATTTAAGATGACAGAGAATATTTTTAATGCAATGAAATTATAAGTATAATTTGAAACCAAATTTCCAAGTCATAATAAGATCTAAATATTATGTCATAATAGGTGGACTATTATGTCATATTTAAGACCTATTATTGCATAATAGGTCCTAATATCTGCATAATATAGGTCTTATGGGGACTCTTGAATATAATGTGAAATGTTTTTGCGTACGTGGTCATATTAAGTCATATAAATAAAACCTACTATGACATAATAGGTTATACATTTATGTCATATTTAAGACCTATAATCACATAATAAGTCCCAATATCACATAATAGGTCTTATTATTACTTAATATGACCACATATGAAAAAACATTTCACATTATACTTGACTCCCCTTAAGACCTCTATTATGTGATATTAAGACCTATTATGTGATATTAGGACCTATCATGCAATTAAATAGGTCTTAAATATGACATAAGTTAGAACCTATTATGACATAATAGGTCTTATTAATTATGACTTAATATGACCAAATGTAAAAACATTTCACATTATACTTGACTCCCCTTAAGACATATTATGCAAATATTAGGACCCATTACATGTGATATTAGGACCTAAATTAGGCGATAATAGGTCATTAATATCACATACATAATAGGCCCTAATATCTCATAATATAGGTCTCAAGGCCCAAACTCAAGTATATAATGTGAATTTTTTTCGCATGCATTGTCATGTATTAAGTCATAATAAGACCTATTATATCATAATAGGTTCTATTATGTCATATTTAAGATAGGTATGATCGCATATGATAGGTCCTAATATCACATAATAAGTCCTAGTGTCACATAATATAGGTTTTAAGGGGACTCAAGTACAATGTGAAATATTTTTACATACACTTGAAAACAAAGTAGACACAATGTTTGTTTGTTTGAAAGTATTTGATTATTTAAATGATCATGCAAGCACAAATCCTATGGCTGGTCGGGACAATAGTTGTTGAATCTCACTTGGGGGGTTACCTCGAGCTATGCAATTCAGAATGGATACTTAGGTGCTTGACCCCACTGGCTCCCCTCCATGACACTCACTTCTCCAGGGCAGCCAAGAACCAGTCCCCACAAAAACTCCTTGTGCGTAACTTTATATCTGTACTATTAACCGTATGTGTGTGAGCCGCTCTAGAGGTCTGACCTCCTGCCCCAACAACTAGATGGTTTTGGGCTTCTAACACAAAAGAGGCACTAGTAAGGGCATCCATTCAGGTGGGCATAGATCTGGCGAGTTAACTTTGTTATGCCATTCCAATGCCCATTGCTTACAAATTTCATTACAATCGCTTTTATTTATAGTGGTTTGGAAGAGCTTGGCTTTAGCTTGTTACCAGTTTGGGTCATTCCCTCTCACTGAGCCTTAAGGGCTACTTAGGAGGTGTCACAACCCTCCTTTATCACCTTTGGATTTAAAATACAAACTCTATTATATTTCTTTTGGATAAACTATTGAATGAATATTATAAAGGGATAAAAAATAATAATAAAACACACACACACATGGAAAATATACTTTTTTTTCTTAATTGTTTATTTAATTTTCCTCACCCAAATTATGGCACATGTTGTAGGAAAAATAAGAAGCTTCTAGAGGCTTCTCCACCACCTTGTATGTAACTCCTCCCACTAAGTCTAATCAATTTGCATGAAGGCCAAATTGGGAGAGAATCTCTTCGTTTTAATTAAAAATTTAGGTAGTGGAATAGGGGGATTTTTCTTATAAAAGATATACAAGTTTTCAAAAAAGGGAGTTGGTTATTCCATAAAGAAATTCTTCAAGTAATTTTTTCTTTTGTAGTCATATTTCATTTTTTAGAATAGCTAAGATTTTTCTTTGGAGGACTTCTTTCAAGTTTGAAGGATCAAGGGAGATTCATAGGGGATTCTACACCATTTTCAAGCATCCAGGTTCTTTCAATTTAGTTTTTCATACATCTTATCCTTGCTGCAATTTAGATTAGATTAATTTGTTTAAGAAATTAGATCCATTAGTTTCAAATTTTTGATAAGAATTAGATTAATTTGTTTAAGAAATTAGATCCATTAGTTTCAAATTTTTGATAAGAATTAGATTCATTTGTTTAAGAAATTAGATAAATATATTTCAAACTCTTCATAAGAATTAGATCCATTAGTTTTCAAATTCTTGATAAGTATTAGATCCATTTGTTTAAGAAATTAGATCAATATATTCTTGATAGGAATTAGATCAATTTATTTAAATTTCCTGTTAAGATTCAGATCGATTCTTGCTGAAGAACCAGATTAGAACCATCCTTATATATATATATATATATATATATATATATATATATATATATATATATATATATATATATATATATATATATATATATCGTTGATTTAATTATTTGATGTTTCCATCTTCATGCGAATTATACATTTAATTGTTGGTATACAAGTTACCTAACCTTCATTATTATGCAATTATATTCAAGTTTTTGAATAAATAATTCTAGTTATGATTCTTTTATTCCATAGTTATTTCAATTAATTTTGCTTTGCAATGTCTAAGTTCATAATTATTATCAACATGATGTTATTATAAGTTAGAAACTAATCAAAGGAAGTTGGAAAACAAAAACTAGCAGCGTTCGGTATATATGGTGCCTCTGGGTCATGCTTACAGGTAATGTCGTCGTGTTGAACTACTGCACTTAACGCCTAATAAAGCTGCATCAACGACATCTATGGCATCATCCCTATAAATCGTCGAGGAGTAACAAAGGACACTTGGAAGTTAAAATCCAAGGGGCAGGTAATCCCCCTTGGATCGATAATCTAATAAGATAACTTTTAAATGATTTTCACATTCGTTGAGATAAACCATAGTAAACCCCTTTTAGGGATGGTTAAGTTAAATGATTTTATGAAATTGATTCTTTTGGAGAGATATTGATGATTTTCAATTTGATCAAGGGTGACGTTCATGATAAGAATTAGGATCTAATTATTTTAGGCCACAAGCAATAGGCCATCTTGAGCCTTCGCTTAAGTGCTACCATCGTGGGTAGCAACCGCAGAGAAACTGTCTGGGACATTGACCCTAGAAAGGGTTGCGTACCCACAAATCAGTTTACATAAAACCATAGAATAGAAAATAGAACTACATACTTTACGCCTTGATCCCATGCCGAAGCGGGTATGTAGGTAGTCTTGGGACGGAGTTATCCCTCGTACTCAGGCGTTCATGGGTGGGGTCTAGGCTTGGTTGAGTAAGAATCCTATTTGAAAGATAAGATAATTAAATTGGAAAAGAAATTCAATGCATACTCGGAAGGAATCCCATATGGATTCGCTTGACTTCCCAAGGCTTTAAGCCAAATTCTGAGGCGGAAATCAAGCTTGTATTATTTAATTACTCCTAAGGACGGTGACCTCGGTGCACTTCTGTTAGAAGAGTGTAGTACTTAGTGAGTGGCTCAGGACCCGAATGGTCCCGATGAGTCTAAGTCTCTAGCCAGAGCATCTCCTATCCCGTTTGGATAGATGCCTACCTCGTATGGGTAGATGCCTATCCCGTTTGGATAGATGCCTACCCCGAATGGGTAGATGCCTATCTCATATTGGATAGATGGAACCTTATGTCCCATATGGACAATTGCCTAACCCGTATGGTTAGATGCTCATCCCGTATGGATGAAGGCCTAATCCTAATGGATGGATGCCCAGAGTATGCAATTGAATAAAACTTAATGATTGAATTAAACATAAAAAAAAAAAGAATACTCAATTTTTTGTTGAATCAATTAGGGTGGGTTATTACAGGAGGTAGGCCCCTTTCTAAGGATAAAACAAAAAGAGCCTATTGCTCAAGACACAAAAGACAAGTTTGTTAATTTTAGAGCACCAATTGAAGTGTTTGTTAAACTATAAAGACACTTGGTTTCAAATTCTAAATTAAATTATATATTTATGGACTATCTAAATTAAATTATAAATTATAAAGGGGTCCTAAAGATCTAAACTTTAAATTAAAATCATGATCTATTATAAATGGAATGAAGGGGGGAGAGAAAATGTCAATTACACAACAAACAAGTTAATGGAATTTGAAATGCAAATACAAGTATTATTTCAAATTAAAATAAAATTAATTTTAATTAAAACAAGATTATTTGTAATCCTAACATTTCCAATTGATTTAATAAAAATAACATCATTTAGAATTAATTAATATAGAATTATTATATAAATTAAATTAATTTAATTTAATTAATATTATTTAAAATAATTTCATAAAATAACTTAAAAAATATTTTACTAATACTAACAAATAAACACAATTTTTGGTACGTAATACATATAAAATTAAATAGAAATTAAATAAAAATACATACTTGCATCATGATATCTTTGCCTTGTTTGTTCTTGATATCTTTGTTCCGTTTTAGGTGAATAATTCCTTGAAGTCTTATTTTGTCTTCTCTTCTTGTTCCTCATTCTTTTAAAATAACCTTCAAATATCTTCAAATTATTGCCCCAAAAAAAAACTTTCAAATGTCTTCTTTCATCCAAAAATGTGAACTGTTTTGATCATTTGTGTGTAAAAAATGAAATAAATATGTATATTTATATGACATTACTAAATTGTTAAAAAAAATAGAAATTTGGGTTGGGTTGGGTTCAAACAACCATCAGCCGTTACGAAAGGTTGGTTTCATTCGAACTAGGCGGTTACGTGAAAGTTCACACCATTATTTTGCCTAGGGGTTCTATCGAACCCCCCTTCGTTCGAACCCCTGTTCATATGAACCACCTTTTTTGAGATCATCTCTCCTCAAATTCTTTAGAATTCTGAGATATTTTGGCCTTCAAACCTTGAGTTCAAGGCTCAAATAAAATAATCTTGATAACCCAAAAATATAAGATGGTAGTAACAGGAGCAAGCTTTCCAACAAGTATAATTTTATTGCATTGTGAATTTATTAAGTTCTTGTTTTTTTTATTTTATGAAATATTGGTTTTTCACCAAACATGAACTTCTCTATTCAACTCATTAGGAAAAATAGGAAACTAAGTCAAAAAAAAATTTTAAAATATCTATGCCCTAGGTATTGATGTCTCCTTTCTAACGAAAAAAAAAATTGAATTTTGATATATATAGAACAAGTTATGTTTTCAAACCTAAACCTATGTCTGAATTATAACTAGTCAAACTTCAAAACTTAATAAAATGAAAAATATTCAACATGTCACTATCAAACCAACAACAAGCCCTGGATATTGATCTTACAAACCAAAAAAATCGAAAGAATTGAGTTTTTATCATTTATAAAAAAAATTATGTGTTTCGGGAGGCAAATCACTCTTAAAAAATATAGTTTGTTGTAAAAAACTACTTTTTGAGGGAGATGGAAAAAAACTTTAAAAAATATTCAAAAAAATTTGAAAAAAAAAATATTTAGAATCTACAGACAAAATGCTACAAATCCCTAATTTACATCATCTTCAAGTTCTTAATAGTTTAAAAGTTATAGTTGTCGGAAGTTGAAGATTATTTTAAAAATGTTCATCTCAGTGTCAGAAGTGGCAAAAGAGTGGGAACCATTATTGTGAGTTCACCCATGTATGTATGTATGTATAAATATGTATATGTATATATGTATATTTATATGTATAATGCATACATACATACATACATACATACATACATACATACATGTATGTATCATACATACATACATATACATATACATACATAAAACACACACACATATGTATATGTATAAATATACATACATATATGTATATATATATATATATATATATACACATGTACATATATAGACATACATGCACATGCACACACACACATACATAAATATATTTATGGTGGATAGAGTGATAAAGAGAGAAATATAAGGCTCAATATAGAGAGAGGGGGAGAGAAAGAGTGATATAAATAGATAGACAGACAAAAACAAGTATAGATTAAAAAAATAGAGATGAAGAGAAGGAAATATAATCAGGGGGACATAGAGAGAGGGGGAGAAAGCTAGAGAATAAGAGATATATGGGAAGAGAAATTATAGATATATAGACATATATGGAAAATAAATAGAGAGAGGTAGAGCTAGAGAGAGAGAGAGAGAGAGAGAGAGAGAGAGAGAGAGAGAGAGAGAGAGAGAGAAGGAAGAGTGGGAGAGATGGAGATAAATAGGTACAAAAGGGTGAGAAAGGATAGGGGAGAGAGGGAGAGATAAGTAGAGAGGGGAAAGATAGAGATAAAAGGGGGGAGAGAGAAAGATAGAGAATAATGTATAGAGAGGGAGAGTAAGAGATAGATATAAGGTAATATAGGTACATTCCAATGAGTTATGGAAGGTTAATTAGGATAATTTTTGTTCTATATTTTACATACATTTGTGCAGTACATGAGGTAAGTTGGTATGCCATTTAAAAATGATATTTTTGCAATAAAGGTATCAATGGAGAAATTATATGTTTAAATTAACTGTGCATCCACTTATAGGGATCCAAACAAAAATGAAACAGAACCTCTAAATCAAAAAGATAATCAAGCTCCATTAATAATAGGCTCATGTTATGTTTGCAATAGAGAGAGAGAGAGAGAGAGAGAGAGAGAGAGAGAGAGAGAGAGAGAGAGATGTCTTGATTTAGAGGGGGAGAGAGAAAGATAGATGTAAAGATGATCTAATAGAGAGAGAAATAGATAGAGAGAGTTAGACACAAAAAAGGAGATATTGATGAAGAGATAGAAAGATATAGAAGAAGAGGAAGAGGGATATATATTGTGAGGTAGAGTAATAGAGATAAGGAGATATAGAGATAGAGATAGGAAGTGATATATAGAGGGAGAAAGATACATATATATATGTATATATATGTATATGTATATGTATATGCATATATATGTATATATGTATATATGTATGTATATATACATATATACATATACATATAGATATATATATATATGTATATATGTATATATACATATATGTATATGTATGTATGTATATATATATATATATATATATATATGTGTGTGTATATGTATGTATGTATATAGATGTATGTATATAGATGTATGTACATATATATACATATATATACATACATACATACATATATATACATACATACATATATATATACAAATATGTATGTATGTATGTATGTATGTATGTATGTAATGTGTGTGTGTGTGTGTGTGCGAGAGAGAGAGAGAGAGAGAGAGAGAGAGAGAGATGGTGTGTGTGTGTGATAGAGAGAGAGAGGGGGAGGGATATATCTATAGAGAGGGAGCAATAGGGAGAGAGAAAGAGAGGGAGAGATGGATATATGGGGGGAGACATAGAGAGAGAAAGAGAGAGAGAGTATTAGAATTATATTGATAGTGATTATTGCACTCACTCTCTATTATAGAATAGAATAAATAAAATAAATATAACTATAACTATTATTTAAAAAATTAATTTACAGTATATAAATAAATATAAACTATTAAATATAATATATAAAATTCTTATTTATAAAATTAAATCATTTTTTATTTATTTACATTATAACATACTTTTTAAAAATATATACAAAATTAAATAAATGATAATAAAAAAATGTAATCGTTGCTATTTAAACAAATTTTAAAATCAACATTATTTGTCAAAAAGATTAATATTTTATTTGTAGAGATATATTTATAAAATGATTATATAATTTTTTACATCTGTACAATCTCATCTTAAAATATATTTGTATTTTACATATAAAATATTGCACCGCCATTAAATTTAGGTCCTATTTCTTCTTCCAATAAAAAAATATATAAATTTAGACTTTGTTCACCATCACAATTCTCTTATGACAAAATCATGAAAAGAGTATAAATATAAGCACCCTAACATATTCATTATTTTTTATATTAAAAGCAACCAAAAACGAGGGGGCTGACCCAAGAAACAACAAGAAGGCCAGTGGTAGAACCATTGTCCACAAATTATCAACAGAGTAGCAGCCTTTTACCTCTATCAAAAACAAAAACTATAATACGAGAGACCCAAGAAACAACAAGAAGGCCAGTGGTAGAACCATTGTCCACAAATTATCAACAGAGTAGCAGCCTTTTACCTCTATCAAAAACAAAAACTATAATACGAGAGTTTATCCTAATTGCTATGCAGGGCAATAAACATAAATACTTAAACAAAAGCATAAATTTTGATCCTAATTGTAAATTTGACAACTATAATTCTTCTTCGTTTCCATGTAAAAAAAAAAAGGGGTCACTTTAGTGTGAATGGTTCGTCATATATTTGGATGTATTCGTAAAAAAAAAAAAAGAATATATGTGAATTCCCAAAGTTCGCCCAATCTTTAAAAGTCATAATTGTACTTCACGCTATGATGGTGAAAGGTCACAAATCATATTTTTGAGAAAATCAAGAAACTCTTTGTATTTGTATTCGCAATCCTATGAACATTTTCAAAGTAAAGGATATGATTCAAAGTAACATCTTGACTTCTAAACTTTAAGTTAAATGATCCCTTGAATTGCCAATAAATGAATGATAATATTGTATTGTCTTGGATTGCTATTGGCATTTTCAAAGAGTTTAAAGTAAAACATGATCATCAACGGTCTAAGCTGGCAGTTGATCAAGTATTAGCGGCAGGTTAGTAGAATAATCAAAGCACCCATATCCACCAAGTTCAAAAAGTGAGTTGGTTGTTACCGCTAAGTTGGTGAATAACATAAGTGACCGATAGGTTTCTACAGAGAAAGGTTTAAATATTGATCGGTGAGTTGGCCAACTTTAACAAGTTTACCATTCATTTCATCCTCTCTATTCTCATCGGCAAGATGAGAGTATTTCAAAAGACAACGCCTTCCCCTTGAACGTCCATCTGGCAGATTGGATACACCATGTGGCCTAAAAGGATGGCGGAAATCGGTTTTATAACTACTTCCACCATTTGCTTTGCATGTCGATACATATGCATGCTATTGTGCTCTCTAACTCCACTCGCAGGTATTGAAGACCACTCGCAGGTATTGAAGATGTTGGGTATGTTGATAAGACGTTAGAAATACTCAAGCAAGTGAATAATATTCTACCTGTGCTACAACCGAATTCCATGTTTTTTTTTGCTACTAATCTCCTTGCTCCCATAGCATGCCTTGAGGAGATGTCATTCTGCGAAAGTGCAATGTGTATTCCGCCACCTTAGGCAATATTGTTTCTCCTTAGCCATTGATGATATCGCTTCTATTTGCATTTTGGGATATCACTTCTATTTGTATTTTGGTGATGTCGTTTGTCTCACATCGCAATTAGAAGTGCTCCGGTCGACTTGTAGCAATTCAGAGAAGATGTCATCTTACAGTGGTGGTTCGAGTGGAACATGCCCTATGAGAAAACAACTCTCTAGCGTGCTGGTTACCCCCCTCTAAAACTCCTATCACTCCTATCCTTATCGGATTGGACACTGACTGGGGCGTAAGATCACCCTCGTCTGTTGATGTGTTGCTCAGGGGAGGGGAACCCGAGCTGCTGGTGGCGGGGTTTAGGTTCTTGAAATGTGGTTTGATCAACATGATATAGGACACCATGATTATGATTCGGGTGTCCCTGCAGGATATGGGACATCGACATTGATTATAGAGGAGCTTATGTAAGTTTCAGTTCAAATAGATATCATTCATGCATTGAAGAATACTGGGTCGGTTTACTTCAAAACCTATGCTCGCTATCACAAGGAACTTTAAATATGTTATAAGTATTCTTTCCAAATACAGATTGAAGGAGGAGTTGTGTCAAATATCATGAAATATGGAGAATGAGAGATATGATAAACTATCCCAAAGAAACATAATGCAATGATTCTAACAGTAGCACGGTGTTGTTTTAAATGATCTTTCAAGATTTCAACCCTATGGGATAAGAGGGAGTCAAGAGATCTTTTTAAACATTGTTTACAAATTTCCAATTTGCTGCAATTGGTCATAAAAAGACGCTTAAGAACTTCTTATTATAAGAATCTGCAAAACACATCATCATGAAATACAAGGCTCAAGAGTATGAGTATGCCCCGATGATCACCATCATGATTCCAGAGGTTCATGATATCAAGATTGGGCACATAAATTTGCAGGAGATCAAAAAGTTCTTCATGGAAGGTGACAGATCAAAATTATCTTGTAGAGTGGCAGGAAGCAGCTTGATTGAAGCAGCATGTTTTCCCATATCAATTCAATGTATAGATTTGGTACTAGAATGCTCAAAAAGATATAATCCAGATGCGAGAGAGATAAGAGCTACAGATGGATCCTTAATGGCCAAACTTGATGGAATTTCAATAGCTATTATTCTTCGTTTGCCATATAAGGATAAGTTCACTCACATCGATAAGAAAAAAGCTTACAAATACTTCAGCGATAATAGAAGCAAATGCCTCAACAATCTAGCTAAAGAATGGATGGTTGCACCACGGGGAGGACAGTCTCAGCTTCCAAAAAAACTCCATCGTTCTCTTTTCATCAAAGAGATTTGTTACTTGATTTTGTTACTCCATAGAGTGACAGGAAGTCCTGACTCTACTGAGTTTGAAATGTGGATGTATCTCTTCATAACAGTCATCTCTGCTGGTAAGCAATTCATTGACTGGGGCCATCTCATTAGTAACTGCATACATGACCAGTTAGTGCACTTCAAAATGAGTCAATGCTTCCATATGATCTCTTACTTGATATATGCTATTGCTAATTTGAGGTCATGGCCAGGGTTAAGTACTAATGGTGTCCTAAATCAAGAAACTCAAGTTTATCATTATTACAAGCAATTGCAACTTGAGGAAAGCTTTGTGTATTTCAGGCGGGTGAATGATGCTTTCACAATGTGGGCAATAAGGTTATTACAAGGAGACATTGCCACCAGAATATCAAAGGAAGCCGCTAAATTGATAAAGAAATATGGAAGTTTCTTCATCCAGTTTCCGAGATTTACCTATCTTCGAGTAGGAGGATTTGAAGGTTATCCACTCAAGTTACCCAGATATGTTGATGATAAGCTCATTTTAGTTGAGCTTTGTCAGCAATTGGTTTCAGTTCAAAAGAAATGTAGAGATAGAAAGAATAAAGGGGTAACCTTTCCCATTTGTCTCTTGCACTATAGATGTGATTCAAGTTCAAGGGCAGATGAGACAGAAAAAGCTTTATCTAAGATCAACTTGTATCCATACCAGTTGAGGTTCCCTTTTGATAGCAAGGGTTATGTCAAGAACAGCTTAAAGTTAGGCCCTGGCTATTTTCATTTTCCTAATCTCGAAGACTTTTGGGAGGATTGCGAAGATGAGTTCGAGGTTAGAAAAAGAGATTGGACAAGGTTAACTTTGAAGCAAATGAAAGATTTCAAGATGGATTGGACCATAGAAGGCATTGAAGATGATGGATTTGATTTGATTGATCCTATCTATTTTGAGCAAGTCCAGTCCCAGCCACTTCCCAATTTGAATTGGGCAGATCTGGAAATGAGAGATGTCAGAGAAAGAACAAGTTTTGTAATCAAGAATTCTGAAGCCTGGATTAAGAAGAAGATTACTCAAATGACTGCTACCAGACCAACAAAGGAAACTCCAAGAAGGAAAGGAAGTTAGCTTGAGAGCTCTACGTCACTGCATTCTTCCCATACTCAAGCTAGGGATACTCCTTCTTACCAGAATACTCAAGGAAGTGATGGAGATGAAGACCCTCCAAGGAGGAACAATCTTCAAAACACATGTGGTGATGAACCCCGACAAAAGAGGAAGAAATCCAGAGCAAAAGACATAGAAGAAAATTCTATTGCAAGTCAAGTAAAGGATCAAGTTCCAGTGGAAATTCTGGATGACACAATATTTGATGATGGAATGCATTCCATATCTCCCTCAGTCCCTATTGAATCCCTACGACAAGAAGCACAACAAAATACTTTAGTCATGGATTCATCATTTCCAAGCAATCCAAGTGATCAATTTGAAGAAATCAGAGAGGTGACTACAACACTGGTAGCAAGACAGGAAAACATCCAAGAGTCCACAGAAAATTCTTCATTCCCATGGTTAGAACAAAGTCTATTGAAGAAGAGGAAGGTAGAAAAGCTAGTGGTACCTGAATTTAGTAGCATATCTAATCTCTTTGAAAGAGCTGAAAAACTGAAGAAACTCAAAGTATCCTCAAGAATAAAGACTGATCCAAATTCAAGGAATATGTGCTTAGAGATTGCTCAACCCATATCTGAAAAGGATACAAATGAGGCCACCTCTACGGACTTTGTTGTGACAAAGATTGATATGGGACCTTCTTCTCATGAGTCTGATATTCAGAACTTTAATGTGATGGCAGCCAAAATGGTGGAGAGAAGTGAAAAGGATAAGCAATCCAAGGATCAATTGAAACAAAAAGTTCACACTTTGTCTTCTTACTTGAGATCCGTAGTTGATACCTCCACTATGCCACTAAGTGTAGATCGCCAGCCAATTATATTTACACCAGAAGGAGTAATTGAAAGGAATGTTATGGATAATCTTCAAAAATACCAAGCCTATGGAAAGGTAATTGAAGGTTGGGTAGAAAAGGTCAAAACTCTTGCATGTGATTTCCTAGTCCAAGCAAAATCTATCCATGATGAGGCCTTAATAAAGAAAAATACTATTGAGAAAGACTTGAAGAATGTCAAGAAAGAGGAAACAGCTTGGAAGGAAATTGTGAATGATTTCAAACAAATGATAGAAATTGGAATGGACACCCTGGCAACTGAGAAAATCCTGCCTAATAATGAAAAAGATTATCTAGAAATATGGATAGAAAGCATTAACTGGAAACTAGTGATCATAGATCAAGTTTCATCAGAGTTAGAAAAGCTCATGCTTTCATGTGATCAAGTGTGTGTCAAATTTCAAGGACAACTCACTGCTCTTCTCCCAAATGTGACATTGATGGAAGACTTGCAGGTGTTACAGAATAGCTTCCAGAACATGGTAGATCAGCAGCTTTTTAATAGGACAAACTTCAATGAAAATACCATGGAAAAATTGATTGATATTTACTCTTCCTTGAGAATCTCTATGTCTCAGATACTCAGCATGGTGACAGAACTAAGTGGCATTCATAGAAACTTGAAGACATGGAAAATGAGGATAGCCAACATCCTAATTCCCAAAGGAAAATCTGTCACTTCAGCCATCCGACTTTTCAGAATCTTTAGAGACAAAGGACCTGGACAACATAATGTGCCTACAGAAGCGACAACCTCATCGACAGCGCAAGGAGTTAGCTTAGAATAAGTGCAGAGTTGCATTTTGTATAGTCTTCATTTTTGTTGTGTTACTCGCATCATGTTTTTGTCTTTCTTTGTAAATAACTCTCATGGTCGAGTTTCCTTTTCTCTCATCTCTATTTTTGTATTGTAATAAAAGATAATCTTGGCTCTTTTCATATGAGGTAGTTATCCTAAGTTCTCATTTTGGGTAGTTATTCTAAGTAGTTATTTCTCCAAAAGTTGAGGAAGTTATTTCAAGAAGTTGAGGAAGTTATTTCAAGTAGTTGAGGAAGTTATAAAGTAGTTATAAAGGTGGTTAGGGTAGTTACCTCAGGTGGTTACCACTTCACCTATATATACCTCGTTATTATTCAATGGGGGGATTCCACTTTTTCACAAGCTTTGTATGAGAGACTTGGATAGTATTATTCAAGCAATTAAGCAATAGAGATCAATTTGGATGTGTGTTCAACTTATTCTCATGGGTTATTATCAATGTTCTTATGTTTAATTGATGATTACCTGATGCTTTCCCTTTAACATTGAATGTGGAGAAGATTATTTCAAGTTGTGGTATCTCAAACTTGATTATATGGAATTTATTTTAATCTAGATTCATACCTTGTATGGTGTTCAATCTTTCTTTATTGTTCGTTCTTTAAATTTTTTGAAAAATCCAAATACCCCCATTATACGAGGGAGCTGCCCCTCTCAAATGCAGAGAAGAATTACCATTTCTTTCTGATTCTTCAACTGTTGCGAATGCTTTGTTGCTAAGTACAGGGCAAAACAGAGTTTTTCAAGAAAGTTTCTTAAAGCAACAAATCCGTTTACCAACAATAAACTAACCCTATCTGCCCAGGGGCTACTAGACATAGACAAAAAACTAGTAATTCTCCACATGCAACAAGTTATTTCTTTTTCCCATGGCTCTTCTTAGTGAGCAGCTTCCTAGCCCATTCCTTGGTGAGGAATTTGAACAGGGCCTTGTAATCCTCGTCCTCCTTGTCTTTCCCTTTGGTCGTGCTTTCTTGCATGAGGCACAACTTGGTAGCCAAGCATCGTATAACATTCAGAGGAAATTTGGACACATCGTGCATCTTGGAATCCACTGCCTCCAGTCTGTTGGTGATCACCTGCACATTGTCAGAGAGGACCTCTATTTTTTTCTCCAGCTCCGCCAGGTTGGTTTCCTCCTCCTCTTTCACACTGCTGGCCTCCTCCACAACCATCATTTTTTCCAGTCTGAAAGTCGAGGAGGGGAAATTTGATGGCTCTGGACTCTTGGATGAAGTGGGGCTTTTCGAAACTCGGGTGGAGCTCATAGAATGAGGGGTCAGGTTATGATGGGGCAGGGCCATTTTATCAGTTGGGATGGAATTGTCAACGTCATGCAAAGAGGAGGGGTCTCTCAGCAATTTTTCCAAGGGTTTTGAGGCCAATCTACTAGAGCAATGAGGGTATTGGCATCTTCTGTAAATTCCATATCAGAGTCAATCTCTTGAATTTTAACTTTCTTGGGAGTTCTGACCTCCTCCGAGGAGTTTTTTTGGTTTTCTTGTTGCAAGAGACAATTTTCGGGAGTCGAGGAGGGATAGCCTCATTAATAGCTGGAGGGTGGGTTGAAGGGCTAGTATTAGGAACATTCTAGACAGAGATGGAACGGGGTAGGCAGAGGGCAAGGTGAAAGTTATACAAGTAGAGAATGAGGCCCTAGTGAAGGATGGAAAAATATTTCCTTTTTTCCTTAGCTTTGGCTATATCCTTGACGTTAGTGTCCATAGAATGTAGCAAGAAGAACGAAATGGAAATGAAGTCTTTATTTCTCAAATGATTTAGGAAGGGGAGACGGTAGTAATAGAATATGTCATACCTTCCCTCGAGCATAAAATAATTCATGACGATATAGCAGACCTCGTCCCAAGGGTGAGGGAGCTCCTCCTTGTTGAAGCCGCCTGCTCTCTTGATAGGGTTTTCACCCTGGTGGAAGAACTGATTGAGGCTAGTGGAATCCACGATACGACTCTATTTTTTCCATTTCCTTCCCTCCATAGAGAGACCCATCGCCTGTGCAATAACCTCTTCATTAATTTCGAAAGAGATCCCGCCCATGGTCACCCTTTTGTCTTCCCAGGAAGCCACAAATTGTTTGGAGAGTCTTTCATCATTTCCCCTCATACTCTCCATGAATTTATCAATGCCGCCTTCTGAGCAGACAAACCACACCACTGGTTTAGCTCTAAACTCATCCACTTTATTGGGTTCCAGTCTGAGCGTGTCCCCCCCCCATTCTTGAATCCTCCAACTTAACAGATTGAGAATTACTTTCAAAAAAAATGCAAAGCCAAGGCAGGCTAAAGGCCGAGTTGATCAAATAACTGTGCCAAACTTGAGCTAGGAGGACGTAATAATCAGCATGATTATTAACACTTATGTCCGAATAGATATCAAAGATGGAAAATATTCTCCGCGCGTGTGAGCCATCAATCGGCCCAATGTGATTTGACATTTCCCTCTCGTCACTTTTATCATCGCTAGTTGGTTCCATCCAGAAAATTATTAGGGGATAATCATTCCCAATGTGTGTACTGTCATCATAACTCCATCCTTTGTGGTAGTGGTGACTCAGCCAGCCTTTGATACGTGGTTGTTTGGGATAATTGGCGGGATTGTCGTGCCAATTTAAAATTTGAATAAAGGTTTCCTTCATCATTGGGCAGATAAAATGGTCCCTTCCTGGGTGTAGGCCCTTTCCTTTTCTAAGATTACCTTGGTGGTGACCGGCAGCGGATTGGGGTCCCTCCAACAACGTAAGTCGTTTTGCAGCCTTCCTACTGCCGCCATGGAATCGGCAGCTTCATTTCCTTCTCTGAAGATATGGCGAATGGTGAAGTCCTCCAGGTTGGCCGTAAGGCTCCTGATATCCCTTAGAATGGATCCCACTCTTCAACCTGCCGATGAGTTCCCTTTCACTGAATTCATAATTGTCTGAGAGTCTCCTTCAATTTCTAGCTGTTTAATTCCTATGGATTTGGCCAGTTTTAGACCCCATAGGAGGGCCATTCCTTCAGCTTAAGTGACGGATGATACCACCCCCCGCTTGATAATTGCTTTGGGCTAAACCATCAAAATTTAGCTTGAACCAGTGCAGCTTAGGGGTTGACCATCTGATCATCCTTCTTTTGTTTTTGGCGTTGTTGTTGAAGATTTCGAAACCTGGAGGGAGCTTCCAATTATCAGCTATTTTTTTCTCTATCCAATTAGGAGGATAAGGGGGGGTTTTCCACTTTGTCACCTCTAATTTTTTTAGAGATCATCTTAAAGCAAATGTGAGCCACGCTATCAGGGGGGGTCTCAGTGTCTTTGAAAATTCTGTTGTTTCTTTCTCTCCATAAGGCCCAGCAGATGTGCATCGGTATTTGTTTCCATAACTGGATGATGAAGGGGTGATGGGAGGGGGGGGTCCAATCAAAGACAAAAAAAATTATGTCCTTCCAGAAGACCCAATGGAGGCCACATATTCATTGTTGTGAGTCAAAAACATAGCTTATTTAATTTTATTTTTTAAATAATAATATTGCTAAAAGGTTTAGATTACTATTTTATATTTTTTCAAATATTAATTTTTTAAGGCATATTCTATCACATAAATGTAAAAACGTCCACCAATAAAAACAAGAAATATTTAATTTTAAATAATATGAAATCTTTAAAATAAAGATAATATTGAAAATTTTCAATATTCAATATATGAATGCAAAAACGTCCGTCAATAAAAATTAAAAATATTTAATTTCAAATAATATTAAATCTTTAAAATAAAAAAATAATAGTTAAAAATTTCAATATAATGAAGTGTTTACATATTATATCCATTATTTGTATAAATTATAATTAAAAGACGAATGAAAATGTAGTTTGCCCTGTCCTCAAATAAATCATTATTAGTGTTGTGAAATAACTACACTTCTTTCCGTGAACAAAACAATTCATGCCGGCCTGTAATCTTTTCTTGCTTCCTGTGCTTGTAACTTCCAGGTAAGTTGATGGCAAAAAAATTATGAACGCTGAAGGCTCCTGGAAATTATGTTTATGTATTTTTGTAGAAGAGAGAATGTTTTTATAACGCTTGGGTAATTTCCAGGAGCCTTCAGCGTTCATAATTTTTTTGCCATCAACTTACCTGGAAATTACGAGCACAGGAAATAAACATTTTTTTTTTTGAGCAGCCATCACCAGCCGGCTTTTCTTCTGTCAAAAAATAAAATTCAAAGGGGGAGAATCCTCCTTACTTACCCAAAGTTGTGAAAGAATTCTGGAAAGCAAACCAGACACACAAGTGCCTAGCAGCGTTAAAAGTGTTAACCTTTTGCTATTCAATATTCACAGTGCTAGTTTAGGTGCTTATGGAGTTTCCAAATGTTTACGACTGGATATGTCATGCATGTCAATAGAAGGAACCCAGGGTTGAATCACATGTGCTTACTGTTTTTGTGGACTGTACATATTCTGTATTGCTTCACGCCAAACTTTACGAAGGAAAAATGTCCCTCAGTTTTCATTTCTTGGAGGGTAATACTCCTATTGGAAAATGTGAGATTGGGAGATATGATATTGGGAATTGTAGTGAAGAAGCAATGCAAAGGAATTTGCTTCCAGTGCTGTTATGGCTGTTTATTGATCCATTCATACTTCGTTCCTCAAAAGTTATCTATGATGCTTTCTCAGCATACTTGGAGATGTTCCGGGAATTGAAGTTAAAGGCAGGCATAATTGAGCCCACAAAATTCAGGCTGGTATTTAACTCTCTAATCTCTGCTGGGTGTACTTTTTTTACAAATGATATGGAAGATGAACTTGTGTTCGAACTTCTGGCACAAACACAGCAAAATGCTCTCATACTCATGGGCCTGCGAGGAACAGATCGTTTCATGGGTATTTTGGCTTCCACCTTATTTCTGTTTAGCTTTTTATCCTCTAATAACTCCAGCGTTCCATGGACGCAAAGGATTTTTAAGAGGAACTCAAGCATTCAGGAATCATGTATGGAATTGATTTTTGAGAGGGTGTCGAGAATTTCATACAACTCAAGCAATGAAAGATCGTGGATGATGATGTCCTATTCTCCACTTTCCTCCTTGAGGACGACGGGAAGATATTTGGGCTTTAGGGAACAAGCGCATCTCAAGTGGGCTGACGTAGAACGACCACGTCTACGTTGGGGTTTGAATAATAACCAGCTGCAATGGGTTCTTCAGTTCGAACCAGTTGTCAACTTCTGCTATGATTGCATAAAAGTTTCCTTGCATCTGGATAATGTGAGGTGCGACGTGCTTCTTATAAAGATTACAAAGAGCAGAGAAAACAATAATAGAAACAGAAAAGTAATAAGAAGAGACAACACACGATTTATCGTGGTTCGGCAAATATGCCTACATCCACACTCAAAGCAGGGAATAACTTCTATTAATCAACTCAAATACATGGGCTACACATAGTCATTATATAATCATATTCAAATATGAAATGAAAAGTTGGGAGAACGCGAAGGGTCATGTGACCATTGGACTTCACATTCCCAACAATCTCCCCCGTGAAGGCCAACTGGCACAGCCATGCACTGGCATCCCTGCTTCCATTTTCGAAATTCACATTAAAACCAACTTGCTAGATTTTAGCTTCGCGAACTCTTGTTCACATACGCTTTGAATTAGCCTTTTCCAAATCAAAGCAGAGTTAAAAACTCTATCAGGGACAAACTCACCCATTATGCCAAAAACCGAAACACCACTTTGTCCCAGTTTAAAATACATTTCTTCATCACCATCACCTAAACTCCCCCGTAACAGAATATCTACCAATTCACAATTACTCGATTCTAATAACCAAACATAAAACTCAAACCTTACAAGGAACAAAACAATGGCATTATTTTCATCATCAAACAACTCCATCAGATTGTTATCACGAGTTCGAGTTCTCTCACCCTCAGGTTGTTCATTATCGACGTTGGCACTATCATCCACATCCATCCAATCAGGTTGGTGAATGTCAATGCATTCTGGTCGAGATAAAACATCTCCTCCTCCATTAGAATAAGCATTAACAGATTCAATAACATTTTCATTCACTCCATGTGACGCCTGAAACCGCTTGGAGCGATGCCCAGTGTCCTCTGCTCCTGTCAATGGTCGCTTTCACTTCAAACCATAAAACTAACTTCTATCATTTACTCTGTCATCTAAATCCATAGGCTCATAGGCTTCTATGAAATTATCTGCACAAAGGTTGTCATCATTATGGGAGTGCCTCTTTATTTTCGCCAAGGCCATGCCATCTGCAGACCTCTCCAAAGCCAAAATTTCTCCCAGGCCTCCTTGCCCTGCTACCTCACTCCAATCTACACCCTCCTCATCTTGGGAGTCAACAGTAGATTTAGCTTGGGTCTCCAATGGCATACACTCTTCCTCCCGCAATCTCTTGAGTTCATCCTCTTCAACAACAACCACTTTTTCAACATCTTTCAGCTTAGAAATTCCAGCGTCTATACAGGGAATATCATGGCGTTCAACCTTCACCACACGAATCCCAACAACTTCTCGACCATTAATAGTTTGGCCAATAAGTGCCAAGGCTGGCTCAAGGGGAGAGCAAATAAGAATCCCAACATCATTTTCCTTCGCTGGATTCTCCTCTTCAACTGAGTTCCCCTCTTTCTTCCAGCCATCCCACCAATGTATGCGATGCTTGAAGCATAGTTTTACATGGAACGTAAAACTGCCATAGAAGTTATAAGTTTTACCTTCTCCTTCTTCCTCCATCTCTGCTCAAGCCAACATGGCTCTGATACCAATTGTAAAGATTAGAAAGAGCAGAGAAAACAATAACAGAAACAGAAAAGCAATAAGAAGAGACAACACACGATTTATCGTGGTTCGGCAAATATGCCTACATCCACACTCAAAGCAGGGAATAACTTCTATTAATCAACTCAAATACATGGGCTGCACACAGCCATTATATAATCATATTCAGATATGAAATGAATAGTTGAAAGAATGCGAAGGGTCATGTGACCGTTGGACTTTACATTCCCAACACTTCCTTTGGATAGAATTTCAGATAATAAGAGCATACATGGTTTACCAAGTGAACGACACTTTCCGGCCAAGATCTGTTTGACAATTGGGCCTGAGAATGGTTGTGCCGTCCGATCCGTTTCACTGACTATGTCATCGGGTAACCCCACCATAGACATTGGAAACGCGAGCACCAGAGAGGCTGCAATCCAAACTGATTTGATAGGTTATACGGTTTCCAATTCAACTACTTTGACAGAAGGGATAAACAGATGGTACTTAAATCACTCAGTCATCAACAATACCGATGCAAAGATAGACTGGACTCGGTATTATCCCATCACCAAAATGCCAGTAGTTGAGAGTGAACCACCAAGAATTTCAGCTTGGGCCAAAATAGCCGTGAGCTCCATTTACAAAGCTTCCACTGAGCGAGGGACAGTGGTCTTCACCAAGGACGATTATCCAAGGCCCATAACATGGCAGTTCTCGAGGAAGTTGGAGGGACAAACCCTGAAATGGAAGGTACAAGCTTCCATCTGGTTAACCTATTGGCCAAATGCAGATGACATTCGTTATTTCGAGACTAGATGCCATCATTTTCATCAACTGGTTGATCTTACCTTGCAACGGTTTTCTTCATCTAATTGAAATTTTCTGAGTTGCGGTTAATTTCAGGTAAGTTTATTACTCTTCTATGCCTTGTATATACAGTTAATACCTCATTTTAAAAGTGATTTTAGTTCTTAAAAGGGTACACATGACCATGCAAGTGTTACCGTCGATCATTTAACAAAAAAAACAGAGAAATTTAATTCTTCAAGGATTGCTGTTCACTGGAAGGTCTGCAGGAGTTTATGCAACTGCTTTGGGGTTACATACACAATAAATTCATAGCTGAGTACGATATGTATGTACATACACTGCTTTCCAACCAGAGTTCGCACATAAAGCTTTTTAACAAACCGAAAAGGAAAAGGCCACTATACTAATTTTATCCTTTGTCAGGTCCAACTCAATGTTAGAATAATTCAAAATGAATTATTTATAAACTAGGTAAGTGTCTTTCATGTTTCAGTTAGCTGGCAACAGTAGTCAATTTGTATTGAAACTCTATAGTTACCTGTCCATCTTCATCAGTTTACTGTCCAACATCAAACAGATTCTTATTAAAAAGTCTAGCAGATTTACAGGCAGCGTGTTATATATATATATATATATATCATTGTTTGCATTTTATTAATATAATTCAGTTGAGCCCTTCAGCTGCTCATTTTTTTGTGTGTTTGTCCATCCTCTATTTTCTTTTTACTGCTATTTATTTATTTGATATATGGTATCAGAGCTGGTCTAGGTTTAGGTCTAGGTCTGATATGGTATAGAAGGGCCCAGTATTATGAGAGTGATATTTTGTTTCTCTGTTTGATGTGTTTTTGAGAAAGAATAGCTCGATTTTCTATAAGTCTTGTTCGATTTTCTACACCTGTTGTAGTCAAACAACAACACCAACTTAATGGTATATTTTAATTTATGAGAGAGGAAGAGCTATGGATACAAGAAGAGTCACTTCTGTATGCTGGCCAGCAGAAGAAGAATCTAGAGAAGAGTTGGAGACTTGCTATATTCAGAGGAAATGTTGTGCAACATTATGACCTCTGTAGCCAACCACCCTTGGTATAGTGAAACAAATCAAATCCATAGTCATGTGTGTCGGCTGCATGTAAGTGGTTTTTGCTAGCACCATATATATCTATTTTTGGTCAGTTGCTATTTAATTCATTTTTTTTATTTTTTTATTTTTTTGTATCTATGTTGTTGTAGGGGTATATGATTAGTTGTATCCGACATTTTTTAGTTTTTTCGTCCAAAGCTGTAAACCTATAGGTGAGTTTAATTTCTCCAAGTATTTTATAATCCTATTGAGTCAGGCCTTAATGGATTAGTGTGATAGTGCATGTAATCATGTGTAGCACGTATTCTCTTGTGCATAGATAGTATGTGGCATCAAGTTGTAGAATTAATCAGTCAAATAAGTATTTGAGGGTTGCAAGTAGACTCGTATCTAAGCTTGATGGTGAATCAGATAAGAATCTTTTATTGAGGGGGATGTGGGATGGAGTAATCTCGAAATGTGAGGGAGCAAGGTAATCTTTAAAAGAGAGTTTAACATATCAATGAAGCATGTAAGTGAAAAGTATTCCTACAGAGCTAGTGAGTACAACAACTAGTTACCCATGTATCTTGGTAGATGGATCACTTTTTATATGGAAGCAATAATCAATTTTAATGTAGGTATAGGAGAAGCATAAAAGTTCATGAATAAAGTCCAGAGTGATGAAACTCTTTAGAAAGTGTGTAAATTCTAAATTAGTTTCCCCATTATGATGGTTTATAGTCAGGCAAAACTAAATGTATGTGAAGTTTGTGGTCAGCCAAAACCTCTTGTATGTGAGGTTTGTGGTCAACCAAAACCACTTGTATGCAAAAGTTGTGGTCAGCTAGAAATAGCCTGTGTGTAAAAATTTTTGTCAGCTAGAAACCACTTGTATATGACATTTGTGATCACCCAAAACCACTTGTATGTGAGGCTTCTTGTCAACCAAAACCACTTGTATGCAAAATTCATGGTTAGCTAGAAACCACTTGGTGAAATGGTTCATGGTAAGTTAAAACCACTTCAGAATTATGTTGGTTGATGGTAAGTCACAAAATCTCAAGGCAATTATAATGAGATGAAGTCAATAAAGTTTTTATTGTGCAAGAGATATGTTAGGAGTTCATCTAAATTCAGTTATTCCTTAAAAGAGAACGTTAAAATAAGTCAAAACTAAATTATTTATAAATTAAATATGTATCATGCATCTTTCAGTTAGTTGGCAGCAATAGTCAACTTTTTATTTCAAATTCTATAGTTGTCTGTCCATCTTCATCAGTTTGTTGTCCAACATCAAACAGTTTGTTATCAACAGGAGGTTGTCTTTATATATATATATATATATATATATATATATATACAGTTTGCATTTTATTAATCTGATTCCATTGAGCCCTTTAGTTTTTCATTTTGTTATGTGTTTTTCCATCCTTTGTTTTCTTTCTACTAATGTTTATTTATTTGATAGTTAAACCCCTTTAAGCAATCTTTGAACATTAATCGATAATAGTATAACTCCATAATTTTAGGGTAGGCAGAACATTGTAAGTTCCCACAGCCATAGTTTGCACACATAACTTCTTCAGAAACCGAGAAGGGCAGGGCCACTACTAATTTTTGTTAGCGTCAGTTTTGCATCCTCTCACTCTCCGTGAGTGATGGATTGCTTTTAGTCTGCTCTTTGTCCTCTCCGAGAATAACGGATCTATCTTCCATGTAGACTGCAGATCATGCTAACTAATTCAATTAGTTGTTATCTCTAGCTCTTTCACCGTTGATTTCATATTTCATGTGGTGGATATTATTTGTATAAATCTACATTTAACAGATTGTAAATTACACAATAAATTAATAGAATATTATTCTCAGCATTTCTGTTTTTCTTCTTCATTTCTCTGCAAGTTTTGTTTCTTGCTTTCTAGCTATATCTGTAGTTTTGGTATGCAAGAAATTCTACATGGTATCAAAGCTTAGGTGCTAGAAAGGAAATGTAAATCTTTGTTTGTTGCCGATATAGAAGATCAGAGTTGAAAAATGGAGTTCTTAGCTTCTATTATTCTCACACCATACAACGATTTTGATTCGAAGCCAAAATTCTGCTTCAGCTTAGAAATAGAGGCCTCTACCAGATAGTTATGAATACAGAGGTTGAACCCAATCCAGCAGTTGAAAAGTCTAAATATTTCAATAGGATGGATGAGGCCTTTGGTCTATTATGCTTATCCATGTCTTCAAAATTGTTGTTTCATGTTGAAGAATGCAAAAATCCAAATGAGGTTTGGACTAAGCTGAAGACTCTTTTTGGGAAGCAAGATGAGATGCAGGGTCACATTCTAGAAAATGAGCTTAGCTCATTAGATCCGAGAAGTTTTGAAAACATTCAAGACTTTTTCACAAGGTTCAAGGCCTTATTACTCCAGCTAAAAGAATGTGGAATTGACAAATCTAAGGAAGAAAACAAATTAATTCTTGCTATTTTGTCAAAATTGGGTCCAAATTATGTTGTATTTGTCTCTTCTTTTCACACAATTAGGCTTACAATAGGAGCAAGTTGGAAGATGTTGACTCTCGATGCTTTCATTGACTGTTTGATACATGAGCAGGATAAGCTCATAAAGATGGATACTTTAAAAGATTCTAAAGCTAATGCACTTGTTGTGCATACAAGTGAGAAGAACAATTCACAATCCAAGACTCAATCCAAGATAGAGAAGAAGTCCGATGAGCCTTGCGATTTTTGTGGCAAGGTGGGACATGCAATCAATAGGTGTTGGAAGAGACTTGAATCTTTAGAAGAGGCCATGCAACAATATCACATTTTAGCCTTCTTCATCATAGATAGGTCAAGGTCAAAGTCATGCTCTTTCTGCATGGGCCTTGCTTTCATCTTCATCTTCTCCTTTGTGACACATCATTTCAGTGGACCTATCTTGTTTCTCCTTTGTCATATTATGAGGGAGATTTTATACTGTTAGTGCTAATGCTTCTTGGTTTTGTTTCAAGTTTGATCAGTTCACTGTTGGCACCTGTATTTTTTGACTAGCAACATCTTCTTGCATGGTTGAGTAGTGTCGTTGGGGTCATTCATGCAGATTCATGTGCCACGTGCATCTTCGAATGTCAGATGTTTTGCCTTTGTTTGCCATTTGGTTATTGTTCGAGTAGTGTCATTGAGGGCACTCATGCAAATTCTTGATCTTGGTCATCATCTTGGCTTTTGAGGAGGCTCTACATTCAGCACTATGGCAGTCATCATTCGACAGTTGTCCACACTTTTCTTGTATCTCAAAGAATGTTCTTTTGCACTTCATATAGTTTTGCATGATCCTCTCTCTCTCCGTGAATAATGGATCACTTTTAGTCTGCTCTTTGTCCTCTCCAAGAATAATGGATCTGTCTTCCATGCAAATTGCAGATCATAAGCTAACTAATTCAATTAGTTGTTATCTCTGCCTCTTTCACCGCTGATTTCATATTTCATGTGGTGGATATTATTTGTATAAATCTACATTTAACAGATTGTAAATTACACAATAAATTAATAGAATTTCATTCTCAGCATTTCTGTTTTTCTTCTTCATTTCTCTGCAAGTTTTGTTTCTTGCTTCCTAGCTAGATTTGTAGTTTTGTTATGTAGGAAATTCCACAATTTTATCTTTTGTTAGTCTAGTTTAAATCCCTCAAAATCCCTCTATCCTTTAATCAGTCTAAAGATTCATCAACAATGTTAGGCCTCTATACATGATAGAACTCAACAATAATTTCAGAGATGAGGAGGATATGTATGTACTTGCACTGTTTTACCATGTTAGGAGTATACAAACTTGGTTCTTCTGGCCCAACTAGTGCTACCGACATATGATAAGATTTGTTGAGTAACTAAAGCTATCTTGCTTAACTGCATGTGTAATTTTCAATTATGTACAACACTCAAACAGATACCTAAAAATTTTCAGTTACAACATTTTTGGTCATTTGGCCAAATATCTGGTGTTCATGCTTCCATCAAGAATTTTATAATAAATGGCTTAACACTTATTTTTAATTAAAATATAGATAATGAAATAACAATTTACCATCTTGTCCTATCAATTGCATGATTACCTTCCTTAAAATTGTTTCTATGATCCCCTCTTATTTAAAATAAGAAGGCCTTATCAACAAGGAAAGCAATAATCATTTCTACAAATTGCACTTTATAAACGTCTTGAACATCGTCGTCTTAATTTAGTCGAGTTAGAATGATTAATTAAGCAGAGTACAACCGATACTAATAGATCATAAATTCTATTCGTGAAACTAAATATCATTGTAGACAAACTGAAAAATAGAACCATACTATTTTCTATTTTAAACCGACAAACTGAAACATAGTTAAATGCTTATCATTATTTTCTATTTTAAACCGTCAAACTGAAACATAGTTAAATGCTTATCATTATGTCGAAAACGAAGGGAGTCCTAGACGACCTAAACCAACTACCCTAGATTTATTCATTACTCTATTTCTAGCAGCACTTTAAAGCTGTTTTCATGTGCTATCATTTACTAAATAGAGAGTCTTTAATATAAGACTAATCTCAAAATATATGGCTATTGTTTATGCTTAAACTTCTATTTAGTTGAATATTTTTCAATTTGGCTGTAGTATTGGTACCTCTGAATTTTGGATTGATTTCAAGATGTGGGACTCTCGTAGATGAAATCAAACCTTCAAGAAGTTGGTTCTTTTCTCAATTTAGATGTAAGTGTTGATTCGACTCACGTAGATTAAACTTAACACCTAGTTATTCTATTGATTTGAAAAGAAGAAAGCAGAAAAGAAAAAGAGCTGATACACTAGAGTTTAATGAGTTTTATCTTTGTTCACAATAACATAAAGAATTAATGGAAGTTAGAAAGATTCAAACAGTACTTTGTTTAACCAATTTTTCCAAGTATATATAGAGGTAAGAAATTCAACTGTTCATGCAAATTTTGTTACACTACATATTAAAAAATCAACAAATCTCATTTATACATCAATATATCATAAATGAGAAGAGGTGAAACGAGCAATCTTATTGATTGTAAAACATTGAGCTTGTTTACAATCCTAAAGAATTGAAGAGGATGCAAATATCTGAAGACAAACTGAGAAGGAACCCCCTTTGAAATGAGGGCGATAGGCCATATATTTAGGATGGGGAGATGTCAAAATTGACATAGTATGTGGCAGCCAAGAGAAGCTCTAGCCACCACTTCAACCAATGAAACGCAAACATGTGTATATCTGATCTGATCCAATGAGACACAATGGATATTCTTCCATTAATGATTTTGTCAGGAGATTGGATCCGCTTGGGAAACCTACTGAGAAACATGGTTGAGAAGATGCTTCTTGTCAAAAAAGGGTGTTCATAGCTCATGGTGTTTAATAGATCTGAGAGAGGGTGAGTGTTGTAGGTGCTAAAGAGTAGTGGGTAGGAGGTAGAGTCTCGTGAGTAAGTTTGCATCTTCAACCTTAGCATCTAGGGTTCTGTAGAAGAGTAACTATAAATGAGTGTTGTAGGGGCCGTGATGGTGTTGTAGGTGCTAAAGAGTGGTGGGTGGGAGATAGTCTCGTAAGTAAGTTTGCATCTTCAACATTGGCATCTAGGGTTCAGTAGAAAAGTAATTATAAATATAAGATTCTAAGCATTGTAAATGGCTTTTGATTCTCACAAATTTGATATAAGGGATTTTTGGAGTTGCATAATTTTAAAAAATAATGGGAAACAATTTTCGAGGTGTATCCATGGTGGTTTCTATATGTCATTATTGACCTTTTGTGACCTTTGTTATCTTGAAATCTTATTTGTGAAAGCAATAGTTAGATTTATATAAGTTTTTTTTAAAAACATATTCACTTCTTCTATCCTAAGCTAGATGTGTTTGAAATTGATATATATTAATCATTGTGTTTTTCATGTGTAGTCTCTAATCCTCATAGTAGAATTAGTTTGATCTTAAGTATTTTATGAAACTCTAATAACTTTTGTTTATTTGTTGTTGTAGGGTTTCTTTATCTTTCTTAGTTTTTTTATGCTTTATTTATTCTTATGTATTTTTTGGTTAAAATTACAACTAGCAAAAGTAAATAACATCATATTCGAGAGTTGTCCCTTTGAAATGTAGAGGAAGATTGCACTTTCGTAGCAATCTCTCCAACTATTTGAATGTTTTGCCACATTTTGGGGGGCAAGTCTTACTACATTTCAAAGTGACAAATCTGTTTACAAATATAGTGAACTAATATTCTAAGCCACATGTCTTGTTTCCCCCATTCTGAGGGAGTCTTTATTTTTCAGTTATAGTGAACTAATATTCTCTACAATTCTCTAGGCCTTTTCTCTTCTTTGAGGGAGTCATAAAAAGTTTTCTTTATTTTTAAACTTTTTTGAACTTGCCATGTTGTGTTTATTTTTTATCTTTTATGAAAGCTTTTAAGTATAATTATTTTTTTAATTCTTATATACATAATTTTTTATAATAAATTTTTTTTTTTTAAAATCTATATGTACATAAAGTTCATTTTTTATATGCAATCTTTATGTACTTTGTTTCTCATCACATTATTATTGTCATTGTAATTTTGTATTTTTCATTTTGTGTAACATATGTCTTAATTGGCCATTGAAATTGTCATGATATAGAAGATTTAGTTTACAAGTCCAAATTTGTAAACAATAGATAAGTTGCAAAAATATTGATTACAAAAATTATTGCAACTTATTTCTATAAATCCTACATAATTCCAACCCTTCGCGTATTGTATAGCTTAAAATAATAAGTCACTTTGCATGATATGTTATCTTCTAGTGTTTGAAAAACTCATCCTAATTTAATCTCGGCATGAATCTCCTTCTTATCAGCAACCAATAGTGCTCTCGACAATCACTTGGGCAACAAAGCACCTAACAACCTTCACATCCACACCCCTAATCAATTATCTAATTCAAACCAGTTAAAAACATAAAATTATCCATTACTTAAGATAAATAAATCAAAATAAAATGGTTATGCTTTCTTACACAAATCTAATCCTTGATGGCCTATCAATATAGAGAACTTGGGAAAATCCTTTTGCAACCAAGCAAGCCTTATGCTTGTTAACTAACGCATTTTATATTAAAAAACTTTGATAGATCCACTTGCATCAAAAATTATTCCTATCCTTAGGAAAAGGGACAAGATCCCAAGTATTATTTCTCTCTAAGAATGATCTCTTCATGCATTACTTAATTGAAATGATTATACCTTCAAAAATTATGGATCAAAAATTGAAGCAACCCTACAACAATGATGAATAAGAAATAGAAATAAAAAATGGAATGCTTGATTAAAAATACTTAATTGAAATGATTATACCTTCAATTGATGATGTAATTTTATCTTAGGACAAGTCATCCATGTTTTGATTGTATAACATAATAAATTATTATAAAATCCATTATAAAGTCATCATGAAAATATAATTGAAGATGACTTGTTATAGCTTGCTACTCCTTGAACTCAAATCCAATCTTGGAGAATAATAATTGCTCTTGAATTGGAATGATAGCATAAATAATGAGATGATAAAATGAATTATGAGTGATATCTTATATATCAATCTCAATGTAAAATTCACTTTTGTCCAACTCAAAATAATTATTTTTTTCACATTGAATATAGATCTAGAAATGGCAAGGCTAACATTCTCCCAATATTTCAACAAAAGAAAATCCGATATTATTCAATGATTGTCAGTGTCCTGACAAAATAGGCTCAAATTTTTAAGGTCACAACATAATAAGGCCCTAATACCATAAATGTAATTTATATAAAAAATGACAATATTTAAGTCGGGGGAAAAGTGCATTGAACTTTAAAATGACATAGGACCCATATGAGCTTAAAATGAAATAAGATAAAGGGCACACTTAAAATAAGGGCCCAAATAATAAAGTGTTCATGTATTAAAGTGAAATGGGACTCATAATATTGAATTGAATATTAGTTTAATACATTAAAAGGTTATAATATATAGAGGAATAGAAAAATTAAAATAAGTGATAGGAGAATGTGAAATTGAACTCATTAATTAAAGGAGTACAATTTACAATACTACAAGAAGACTCATCAAGATCAAAATGATTAAGATACTTTGAAGAACTATCATCATGTTCCATTTTTTCCAATCTAATAGTTGATGAATTAGTGGTAGAAAAACTAGAAGTAATCTCCTCAAAATGAATGCTCCTCTCTATTAACAACTCATGAGTGGTAGGATGGAGAATCATATAGCCTTTGACATCATTTTGGTGCTCAAAAAATATGCAAGGCTTTCTTTACACATCCATAGCCTTACATTTATTTGATGGAATGTGTTCCCATGTAGGAGAAACAAAAAATTTGAAGTGTTTAATTATGGGTTTCCAACCAATCCAATCTTGAAAAGGAGTTAACCCCCTTCACAACTTTGTAAGGAAATTGGTTTTGGATGTAACATGTATATAGGTGATGGTCTCTACCTAGTATTGAGGTGCCACAGATTTGGAGTATATCTTACAATTTTTCATCTTCAAGGACCTATTCTTTCTTTATGTGACACTATTTTTCTAAGGGTTGTATAGAGTTATGTGTTACATGTTAATACCTTCTAATGAACATAATTGTTCAAACTAATGGTTAGCATATTCGTCCACATTATATATATGTAAAATATTGATGATCTTCCCAAGTTATTTTTCTAAAAATGCTTTAAAGTCTTCAAAATGCTCAAAGACCTCAAACTTCTATTTGAGAATGTAAACCCAAGTGTATTTAGAATAATCATCAATAAATGTCAAGACATATCTAACCCTATTGAAAGATGGTGTTGGAAATGCTCCTACAAAGTCACTTTGTTCGAACTCCAATAGTTGTCTAGCCCTCCATGCTTTTCCTTTATCATATTTATTCTCAAGATGCTTATCAATAATGCATCCTTGGAAAACTCCGTCAAATAATTAATAAAAGGCAATCTTGAAGCCATGTCCTCTTGGCTGAGTTGCTACAAGTAATGGTACTTCAAGTAACCAAAATGTTGTTGCCATAAATAACTCACCTCATCTACATGATTGAGTAATACTATTAAAGGAGATTCGGTAAAAAGTGAGATAACTAATATAGTTTAGATTGATGATTTATTTTCTCACTAAAATTATAGACGTGTAATGCATTTCATTGATGACAAATGTGTCTAGTGTCAACTCAACTCATTTAACCGAGCCAATGTAAGTGGTCTGATAAATAGTTAGTGGATTAGTTGATAAAAAAGGGGAAAAAATAACTCATGAAATGTTCATCAACCACATCAACAAACCCTCACCCATGAACTTCAATAGGAGTGTCAACACCCATTAGTATGGTAGGCATAGAACATGGCTAAGTAAGTAAAATAATTATTTGATGAGTCCAAGTGGTGTGAAGCACCCAAGTAAATAATTAAATAATTTGGTTTTGAAGTAATGGCAACTAGGGCTTTTCACTTTCCTTTCCCCTTAACTTTTTTCGTTTCATTAGAACACCCTTCTAACAAACCTTGTTGAAGTGAGTAAAGAACCTTAGTATTGTTGTTTTCAAGAAGATGTGAAACGTGGTAAATTGTTTCTTTAAACATTTGTGTTCACCACGGCCAAGCCTCTTACTATAAGAACACTTGACCTTATCCTTTTTAGGTTATTCACCTTTTGATAAATGAGTCTGATTAGTTTCTTTTGAAGAAAAATGTTTTTTTATCTTTCTTCTTCTTTCCCTATTTATTTGTTTCTTATCCTTTTTCCTAGACCCTTTTTGTTCTTTTGTGCATATTTTATAGTCAAGGAATGTGACTTGAAGTGTTTAATTGTACCTAGTAGAACCTATTTATCTTTTTCTGTTGTAATTTCTATAGAAAATTTATCTAGAGAGAGCATTTTGTAGGTGGAACTTAAGGCACAATTTGTAGCATAAAATATAGAAATAAATATAGAAAAGTAAGTACTAAGCTTAGAAAGAATTTTGAAGATCAATTTCTTATCATCCTTATGATTCCATACTATGTCAATTATAATTTGATGGATTTCAATTTTTTAAAGCTTGTATGGTGTCAAAATCAGTAATTCATTCTCCAATTGATGACCCCTTAACTCATCTTTCTTACCAAAGAGGTCTTCCAATGTGGTCAACACTTCATTTGGTGTAGGGGAGATTCAATGTGAAGAAGTATGTCTGCAGAGACTAACATACATATGTTGGCAATTGACACTCATTGGAATCTTATGTTGTCATTGATCACAACAAGATTCTCAAGGAGGCATATACCGGCATTAGGAGGCTTATACTGGCAGATACCGGAATTGGAGATATCAGGGTCATCACCAGCACCGACACCGGCACCAGCATCTAGTACTTTGGTGATGTCAACGTCGGGCTTTATCTGTAAAATCATTCTATAATTATTGTATAGGGATGACATTGAATATCTTTTGTGATGCATTGTAAGACGACATGAGGCATATTATTTGTAAAGGGTATATAAGTCGGTTTGATTAGGTCATTCTGATATATAGGACTTATGATAAAGGAAAGGACAAGGCAGAATATTGTGATGCAAAGGATATGCATGTAGATCATCTGTATGTGGAATTTATATCATGCAATGATCTATAGATAGTTTGTAAGGCATTCTTGGAGGAAAGGAGATACCGGTAAAAAGGTTTAAGAACCGGTACAGAACAGAGCTATAACCGAAACTCTTTTTGGCATTGCAGATGCATTTTGTGAGTTCATTTTTATTGTTTTATCACAGCAGAAGCTTGTAGTCAATGAGACTCTTTTGTGTTGAGCACTGTGCTCTAGATAGTGTACCTTCCTACATGTGCAGGCCCCCATGCTATGTAATATCTTTCATATGGCCATTGAATTGATATTGTGGGTCACAAATCCCATCGTGTTCTTTCCTCATTGAGGTTTTCCATGTATAAATTTTGTGTGTTATGGTGTTCATTCATGTGGGTGGTTTATTTACTTCATGTTATATATTTCTTCATTTGCCAGTTTATATGTGTATGTTATAATAAGGTAAAATCTTATATTACCAGCAAAACACTGATTCACCTCCTCCCCCCCCCCCTCTCAATGTTCTTGGGTTCATTGTATTGCAACAATTGGTATCAGAGCTTGGTGCCTCGAAGGAAGTTTAACATCTTGAGGAAGATCCTGAAACCAAAATCATTGAACATGGCTATGGAGAAGCAACTTGAGATGACTCTTCAGGATTATGATGCTAAAAGGATGAAGAATTAAAGTTGCAAGATGAATTGAATTCTGCTAATGAATTCATTCTTATTATACAAGAAAGGTTATCATCAGCACAAGCTAAGAGGAAGGAAATTTTGCAAAACCAGGATGATGAGGAGAAAAATGCACTTAAGGAACAATGTCAAAAGCTGAGTCAACAAAAAATGCTCATGAAGAATGAAATGCAAGACTTGGCTATGAGGATGTCTAAAGAAATTGAGGACAGAAAGAAGAAGGAAGAAAACATGGTTGTATCTCTGAAAAACAAATCTAAAGAATGTGGCAGACTCGGTCATGACAATGATATGTTGAGAAATGAGTTGGTGCAATCCCAGAATAATGAACAAGAGTTAGAGAGATAGATAATAACTCTGAGAGATGATCTGACTACTGCAAGTGAGTATAAAGAAAAATTTAGGATTAGTGTTGCACAGTTGGATGATTTACTGAAAAGACAAAGAAAGATTGAAGATTATAGAAGACTTGGATTTGTACAAGGTGAAAGCTCTGGTACTACAAATGAAGATCAAACAACTGGTATGCAGAACTCATCAGAACAGAGGAAACTCGTAAGGCAATCTAATGCTTACAAATTCAATGGTAGATGTTTTGTGTGTGATAAATTTGGGTATATGGCTAGACAATGTAAAAATGGAGAAAATTAGAATAATCATTCAGTTCCCAGTCAATGCACAAACTCCAAGAAATATGGTCATAAGTCTGAAGATTGCAAAATGAATGTTAAGTGTCATGCATGTGGAAAATTTGGACATTTGGCTAATCCATGTAGGTCAAGGAATAACACTGGATATGACAAAGCAATTCAAAAGAACAATATTACATGTTATGCATGCAACAAAGTAGGTCATATTGCTAAGTACTGCAGAAGCAAAACTAAACCGGTTAACAATGATAAAGAAAATGAGAAAGGAAAGCATAAGGTAGATGAAATACAATAGGATCACACCAAGAGATGGGTTAGAAAATCTAAAGAACCAAGTCAAGATGCTACTACACCAATAACTGCACCAGTTACTCCATCTGTTGAACAGAGCATTCCTACACCGATAGGTAATTCAACCGGTAACTGAGGCATACACCTTAGGGGTTGGCAAATTCATTGCAAAATCTTTCTTACTCCTTGGAAGAGATCTTGAAAGAGATCTGGAGAGTGGTATTTGATGGAATTTTATCTGGCATTAACTATGAAACCGGCATCCGGTAGGGCACATCACTAATCATTTATGAGAGTGAAGGATTAGGGTTTACTCACTGATAAAAAGGGAAAATGATCTCATTTTCACTCACCCAACACTTGAGAAAACCAGAGCAAAGAAAAGGCAAATCATAGGTGATCAAGAGCGAGCAAAGGCATTCTGCAGTTATCCGAGGAGTGATCAAATCTTTCATCCAGCTATCATTATTCAGGTATTTCTTCGAAATGGTATCTGGATCATCATCTGCTCCTACTTTCATTGAGAATCCTACTATTGTTGAGGTTAAGGATAGGCTTAGACCCATTTTCAAGGAAGTTCCCCAGATTGCTATGAAGGAAGACTCTACTGGCTCATTTTCTAGGGTTCTCGATGGCGTAATTTATGTGGAAGATGTCAAGGCTTACATTCAGTGCATCTTGGAGGATTTGGGCACTGATAAAATCAAGGGAATGTATCAATCCGTGATACTTGGCGGCTCCGGAACCATCGATCCTAAATATAAAATCATTGAAGACCTAGGGTTAACCAAAATACTGTACATCCCGAAATTCAAGAATGAAGTGATCAAATATGTCCTGAGCAGGGTTCACAATGAATTTATCTGGCTCGATTGGCCTCATATGATCACTTGAGAAGCAATTCAGGTAGCGATTGGCTTACCCAAAGTTGGAAAAGAACCAGGAAAGAAGATCTCCAACACTGAGGTTGAGAAGCTCACCGGTGCAACCCATGATGGAAGATCTATGAGGGTCAGCACCCTTACTGATACTGATGTGAAATTTTCTAGCATGATCATTAGATACAAGGCAACTCAATCTATTTGATTGAACTCTGTTTCCAGTTCTTGCATCCATGTTGCATATCAGATGTTGAGGAATAATAGAAAGTATGATTTGTGTGAATGGCTGAGAAGTGAGTTAATGATAAATCTTGTAAAAATTAAAGGAGTTAAGAAAGGTAAATTTTGATTTGGCAACCTTATAGTCTGTTTGATGTTATACTTCGTGAATGAGGTACCGGGTGTGGGAAAGAAGCATTGGGCTCATGACATACCGACATGTATGCAAATAAAAAATGCAATCACCGGTCTTGGTAGTATTAGGGAAAAGGAATTGTGGGGTTACTTCAAAACTTTCCAGGATGAGATTGAGGGAGAGAATATCCAAACACATTGTGGAGAAATACTCCACTGAAATTTTCTTCATGGTTAAAACTGATAAGACACTCATGGAAGCGGTGGAACCTAGAATAATTTGGGTCACCGAATTAGGATATGAATTTGATGACAATATTTTGGAACTTTATGCTAAGATGATAATTGATGCTCCTTTGGATGACAAGGCTGAACACTTTGGTACTGCAGGGGAGAAGGCTTTAGAAGTGAAAATTGGTTTCAATAAGAAGAGGAGAGAAAAGAAAATTGACAAAATGTATGCATTTGTTTAGAATTTAATACACTGGATTGATACTGAACTAGGGTCTGGATCTAAACCAGTAGTTCAACGGGCAACAGCTAGTGCTCCTGAGGTAGAGAGGTCAGCAATAGTCACAACTTCTGATTCTGATACAGAGGATAACCAACCTCTTGCATTCAAAAGGGTTCTGAGGAAGAAAGTATGCAAGCCTCCAGTAGAGGAGAAGAAGTTGGAACCTAAGAGGAAACTTGTGAGGAAGGTGGCAGTCAAAGAACCAATTGCTACCACTCCTTCGGCAAAGAAACCTACTCAAAAGAGGAACCTTGCTTCATCCACTCCTGCAACCCCTAGTGAGAAAAATAAAAAGAGTGATGAAGCAACTAAGTCTAGTAACATGACCTGTGTTGAGTTGATTGATGAGGTAACAAAAGATGGAATTTTGAAGAATGTATCAAAATTTTATGAACATTTAGATGAAAATGAACAAAATGAAATAGAGGAAGCAATTTTGTTACGTATAGATATATATATATAAGAAGGCTTTGGTAGAAATTTTGAAGGAAATTCCTTTATCACTGTATAATAAGTTAGATGCAAGATGACTAGATACGGTTAAGAGGGATAGAGAGATAAAAGAAGTTGAACTTCTAGACATGTGTGGGTCTATAAACAATGAAGAAATGAAGAGGTGTATAGAAATGGCTAATAGAACAATCTTTAACAGCAAAAACTGGTAAATAAGTCTAATGATGGGCAGAGTAAATGAAGTAGTGAATGAGACCAGAGATGGTTGGGATAAATTCTTTCAAAAGAATCTTGATTTTCTTACCTCTCAGGAAGAATTTGCCAAGGCAACTACTCCCACCATTCCGGATAAATCTAAAGGGAAAGGAATTTTGGGTAGTTCTAAACAAATTTTGAGTGAACCGGTAGGTAAAGTTGATGAGAGTGTACAGACTATACCGGTAGAGACAACATTTGTATAGGTTACAAATAATATTGTGGATAATGATCCACCAGCAGTAACAGCTACTGCACCAAGTGGTGAAGCCACCGGTGCAATAGAGGCAGAGGTAAGGGTTACACCGAGAGAAGATAAGCAGAAGAAAGATAAGGAAAAGGGTACTAAACCGATAGTTGATTCATCTGCAACACTTTTGGCAATTGACACTTCTCAAGTTGAGAAGAAATCAATCACTAGATGAGTCCCACAGAGCTTATGATGATGGCTACTCAAAAGTTAATAAAGGAAGGATTTGTAGACAAAGGAATAATAGATCAATCAATAACTATTTTACACAAACTTATTCCTGATTGTTTGATTGAAAATGAAGCAATCCCTTCTGGAAAAATTAAGACACTGATAGAGCACATATCTAAAAACTTTCAATCACTTCAGCAGATCTCTAACTGGCAAGCACTTGAAAGGTTTACTTTGGCTAAGAAGGACACTTTTGATCATATTATTGAAACAAAGAAGAGGAAAATTGAGGAGAAACTGATACTTACTAAAAATTATTTGAAACAGTGTACTAACATCTACAGGGTTTGTTGTAACATAGAAATTCTTACAGCAAATGTAGATTAGAGAATAAAGGAGTTACAAGATAAGATGACTAACATTGCTAATTCTTTTGATGGATTAACTTCACTTACCACATCCATTGATGGACAAATTTTGACATTGGAGAACCAATTTTTTTCTTTTGAAAAGGAGAGAGACAAGATCATTTGGAGAGCAAGGAGTCTCAGGGGTTTGGTGAGTCCAAGATTGGATTCACTTGGTGTAAACAAGAGGGAATGCATGGATATGCTTGCAAAGCCCACACTGACAGAAGTCATTGAAAAAGAAACATTCTCACACTTACTGAGTGGACTTGTATCCATATCTAATACTTTCAAAACCAGCTGGGATACCTATATACAGCTTCTGGAGAAAGCTTATCCAAAAAATTTGAAATTGGTTAAACTTTGATAAAGTAATCTATAACAATTATTTCAATTCTTTCATTCTTTCACCAGTCTTTGGCATTGATGCCAAAGGGGGAGTGTATATATGTGAAAAATATGATCTTAGGGGGAGGATATCAGATAGAGAGTATATTGCTCAGGGGGATCATATTTCAGTTGAACCGACAGGGAATTCATTTTTCACATGAGTGTTGCCATCAATGCCAAAGGGGGAGATTGTTGGAAATTGACACTCATTGGAATCTTATGTTGTCATTGATGGAAACAAGATTCTCAAGGAGGCATATACTGGCATTAGAAGGCTTATACTAGCAGATACCAGCATTGGAGATATCAGGGTCATCACCGGCACCGGCACCGACATCCAGTACTTTGGTGAAGCTGACATTAAGCTTTATTTGTAAAATCATTTTATAATTATTATATAGGGCCAACATTCAATATCTTTTGTAATGCATTGTAAGCCGACATAAGGCATATTATTTGTAAAGGGTATATAAGTCAGTTTGATTAAGTCATTTTGATATATAGGACTTGTGATAGAGGAAAGGTAGAATATTGTGATGCGAAAGATATGTATGTAGATCATCTGTATGTGAAATTTATATCATGCAATGATCTGTAGATAGTTTGTAAGGAATTCTTGGAGCAAAGGAGATACCCATGAAAAGGTTTAAGAACCGGTACAGAACATAGCTATAACCAGAACTCTTTTTGGCATTGCAAATGCATTTTGTGAGTTCATTGTTATTGTTTTATCACAATAGAAGCTCATAGTCAGTGAGACTCTTTTGTCTTGAGCAGTGTTCTCTAGATAGTGTACCTTCCTGCATGTGTAGGCCCCCATGCTATGTAATATCTTTTATATGGCCAGTGAATTGATATTGTGGGTCACAAATCCCACCGTGGTTTTTCCTCATTGAGGTTTTCCACGTATAAATTATGTGTGTTATGGTGTTCATTCATGTGGCTGGTTTATTTACTTCATGTTATATGTATCTTCATTTACCAGTTTATATGTGTATGTTATTATAAGGTAAAATATTATATTACTGGTAGAACACTGATTCACACCCCCCCCCTCTCAGTGTTCTTGGGTTCATTGTATTTCAACAACATAGAGTACCAAAAGCTTCACCATATTTGTTAAACTATTTTATATTTTCTTGCATCATATTTAGCTTCTATTTCAAGTCCCATTATAACCCAGTAACATCCATGAATTTTGAGATATAGATTATTATCTTTGATTTCCATTCAAACTAGTTATATTGTGTTTAAACAAGAACAACTAATACATCCATGAATATAGAAAGGTATATTGAAATGAAAAAAATAAAAGTGTAAAAAATAAGACACATGAGACATCCTTCTTTTCACTAGTTTTTAAAATGAGCCACCTAGAGATTATATGGTTGGTACTTTATAATTAGTGTATTTACAATTCAAAAGTCACATCTTTTGGACTCTTATAGGGCTTAAAATGGCTAAAAATCTAAAACTAAATTTTAAGCACAATATCTATTTGAGAGTACTAGTGTAGGATACACAAAAAAATATAAACCCTAGAAAACCACCCAAAATAGAGTCTATTTGTTATGGCTACCGGAAGATGTCAAAGCAAGAATCATACAATAAATTTTGGAAGATACTCACTTTATGAAAAATTAGAGTGTCAAATCAAAAACACTGATCACACCACTACATAGAGCACAAAATTCTACCCCAAATATTAAAAAAATGCACTAAAAACAAGTCTATATGCTCAAGTTTTTTATCAAGTTAAAAATAGGTTTTTAAGGGACCCAAAACCATGTACAAAGCATGTTTAATAGGGAGGACCTGAAACCCATAGCTAAAAATATTCAGGATTATCCACAAAATGAAGTTGAACAAAGACGAGATGGAACAAAGCCAAGAAAGGGGATCTAAGCAAGCAGACCCCTCCAGAAAGAAAAGTTGCCTTACAAAAAGAACATATGCATGGAAAGTCTACAAGCAGTTCAAACAACAGGTACCTCCAACCAGGAGCAACCAACCAACATTAGGATTTCCCTTTGGATCCCTTCTTTTGGGATCTAAGGGTCGTATCAAAAGAAGGAGAAGACCTTTTAGAATGTTTTCTTTTAACCAAAATCTAGACTTCTTCAATGTTAGCAGCATCAACTTGCCAAACCATCGAATCCAGCACAGGAAATTCAACATGCAAGGAGAGACCAGCAGACCTCAAAAATCCAGTAGGACCAGTAGAGTCAGGGCCAGGCACATCCTTGGAAGACAAGACAAAAGCTTTAGAAGCAGAAGCAGGCAAAGGGGTAGCTCTAACAGACATACCCACAAGAATCCTATCACATCTAGCAGCAAGGGCAGATCCAGCAGACAAATCAGAACCACTAGTTGGCTCAGATGGAACCGAAGCAGGAGCACCACTCTATATGCTCAATTTACAGGCATTCAAAGTTAACAAAATCACAAAGTGTAATGGTGAGGGAGTAATTTTGGATGCTTTGCAAACATCAACATGATTTCATGATGATGTTAGCAAAGGAATCTAAAGAAGGGGATATCTGTACTTTGAATGTATACAAGAAGTTAAAAATAAAAAAGTTTGGTCCTTACATAATTGTGAAGAGATTTTGTTTAGGAATTACATATGAAGTGGATTTACAAGAAAGTTTGGACATATCATTAGTGTTTCAAAGCATTATACATATCTATAGAAATATCATAAAAAAGAATATGGAAAACAATAATTATAAATTAGATTTAGAAGAAACAATGGAAATAGAAAGCATGAAGAGTATATGTTGAAGTGGAAAGGAAATCCTAAAGAAGGATTAAGTTGGATTTTATAGACTAGGTAGACCATTTTGGATTCCTTTTAACCATTGAAAAATGGAGGAGTCACTTTTCAAATAACACTAGGTATCTAATGTAGGAACATCCAAATGTAAGAGCAATCTTGCATCATCTAGAAATATTTTATTTCACTTGTTTGTTTTGTTTACAAGTTTCATTTTACATTCCATTCATAACCATTTTACAAATGAGCCTAATGTATTTCATTGAAGTTGTTCATATCACCTCATTGTTCGACACATTCTAGACTAATATTTTAATATCATATTTAATTTATAAAAGTTTTTTAATATCTCAAATTCATAATTTTGTTTCTAAATCATCGCTAGTTTTAATCTAGGATTGCACTCAATTTCACTATTTATGACGTGATAAATTTCTAAAGTTTGTGATAGCAAAGCAACACATATCAAGGTACTTTAAATATATAAGTGCTTATGGTGTGAGTGGCATCAAGATTAATAAATCCATTATTAATGCATTCAATTAAGGAGATTCATCCACACATTTGGCCAACTGCATATTTCATAAGGCCTTGAGCTTTGTGTCACCTCATGGTTAACAAATCATTTCTTGTGATTGTAATATCATTTGAATTTTTATAATTTAGACATTTGTAATCAAACAATTGGGACTTAACATGTTGGAAGTCCATTATCATTGATTGTAATTTATAAATGAGTAGAAATAAATAAATATCATATTATTATTTTAATATTTTATTGCATCAATTGTTTACCTAAACAACAAACTTCAAACATTTGTATTTTCATAAGCATATATAAATTTATATACACTTTGAGCTACTCCGTTTTTAATAATTCAAGTAAATGTGTCAAGTTTGTGACACAAAAGGATTGAATTTAATTTTGCTATTCTTGTGAGATTTTGCCAAGATCTAGAGGCAATAGAAAGCACAAACAAGAGATAATAAAATAGATGATAGGAATAAACTGTATTCTATCAAGATGAAAATACTGATCAACTGGATCATTACAAGATGTTCAATGATTGCTCGTACAAACAAAGTAGATGAGCTTGCTTATATAGGCAAGGCAATATGGATATGTGAGAACACAATCATGACATGTGTCTCAATAAGAAACAAGGGTAGGTAGGAAATAGGTGTGTGTAGGTAGGAGAAATAATATACTATTCAACAAGAGGTGGATGACCCATCGAATGTGGAGTGTAACAACAAAATAAGACCACAAAAAGGTGGAATTTCTCCTACAAGCTATATCCCTATGTGAAAACTTCCCTAAGTGTCTCAAATCCAAACTACAAAGAGATGCATTATCGTAAGTTAACTTAAGTAAAGTGTAATAATATCCATAATGAGTATTTATTTAAACCAACACCCCCCCTTAAGTGCAACTTAGGGAATGCACTAAAGTCTGCAATGCAACTAAGCAATGCAAGATGGGTTCCGGCTACGAGGCCATGTTAGGTACCCATGTACAAATGCAAATGCAATCTCCCATAAAGCGGGGAAAGAGAGAAAAAACTTCCCCCCAAAAGAGAAATGATGAAAGCACACAATGCTCTCAATAATGAATGAGAAGAACAAAATTTGTCCCCCCCATAAGAGAGAAGAGGAGACCATGAAGCCCCCCCTCAATGTCAAATTGCCTACAAAGATGGTCCAATGATGTTGACCAAAATACCTTCCCATTAGGAAGAAAGAGAGCCAATGCTGCACCAATAATGTCAAACTGTGACAAAACCAGGTACCAAGTCGATGATGATGAATCACTCGCTGCAACATGATAAAGATCGGGCATGGAGACAACCTACTTTGAGCATCATCTGGATACTCGTAAATGGTAAAAATACTAGTACAATCTAAGTCTCAACTAGAGCCATGCACAAATGTGTACAATCTAAGTCTCAACCGGAGCCATGCACCAAGTCTCACAAGATATTCCTAATCTACGTGTACAAGAGGATTACATCAAATATGTCAATAATAACAAGATAGAAAGAGGTGTGGCACTTTATGATAGTGCGAGTACAACATTTCTCAAGCAAGAGCATACATCATGATAAAATATTCAAATGTGGAAACATAAAAATGATGCCACCAACAAAGAATCCCTATAGAATACTGCAGATGAAGATGCCTCTGAATGGAATTTCACCAAGAGATATAAATGAACAACTGACCCCCGATAAAAAGATCATGTTGGCACTTGCAAATAATGGAAAAGTGGACTTCTGATTTCAACTTTACAACTTCTCAAAATGAGATATAAGAGACTTCAACAAATACTGCTAGTGATCTAAACTGAGATCCAAGCAAATTACAAGTACCAAATAGGCCAAAAATGACCAAATACTGAAAGTACAATATCCACTCAAAATCACTGCAAATTAATGACAGATTATGAAAGTAGACAAAAAATTATGCACTTTCAAAAATAATGGCACCTGAAAAGGAGGTCGTATGAGCCCAAATGAAGCCTCCAAAGTTGTAAAAATCAAAATTGCACAATTTCCAACAAAACGTGTATCTGAAAATCAGAAAACTCCTGCTCCACTATACATATGACGAAATTCTACCCCAAAACAAAAACAAATGCTCGAAAAAAGGAGTCCGTATGAGTGAGATATCGCTATTTGAAAATTGTCTGCAAAATTATAATTTCGGAAAATTTCTGCCACAGCTTCAAACTTCAAATGCCTCTAAATTTGGCCTTCAAAGTCCAATTTGGATGAAACAAAAGGCAAAACTAACTTTCTTGGACCTCCTCAATCCAATGGTGACCTCAGATTTGACTCATCAAGCTTCAATAATAACCTGAAATAGAAAGCTCCAAAATGCAAACCCAAAATAACATCAAATTTCTCCCAATTGGCAAACCAATGACACTCTAATGGCTCTGATACCATGTGATATTTTGCCAAGATCTAGAGGCAATGGAAAGCACAAATAAGAGAGAACAAAATAGATGATAGGAATAAACTGTATTCTATCAAGATGAAAATACTGCTCAACTAGATCATTACAAGATGTTTAATGATTGCCTGTACAAACAAAGTAGATGAGTCTGCTTACATAGGCAAGGCAATATGGATATGTGTGTTGGCATATGTGCAGAGTTTGATGATATGTTGTTATTGTATGTTGTCATTGATGTCAATATGCTAAAGTATGAACCGGTATATTGAAGTAAGAAAACTAGCAAGTGAACCAGTAAGATGGTATGAACTGGTATATGCAAAAAGTGAACCAGTATGTTGGAGTGTGAACCAATATATGCAATGTTTGTATTAGGGTTTCATTTGATATGAATACCAGTTGGTAGTCTTAGCTTCAGGGTTTTCGGTTGATGCATTCCAAGCTTGTGTGATTCGACCGACAACATCCTGTGATGAGTTAGCATTGAAATGAAGATTAGATTGTGTTGCTATGTCGGCCTTGTGCGCATGAAGAATCTGTTTGAGGATCTTGCATGAAGAAGATTGATTCTATCCACCTCAGGAATGTGCAAAATCTTAGTAAGCGGTGGAGAGCGCGTGATGGGTTATCAGCTTCTAGAAGTGATGAAGAATCGACGATGGAGAATTTCTTGAGGTTTGTTCAAGATTGTTTTACCCTATGTAATGTGTTTAAATGGCCAGGATTGGACTAACTATATTGTTAACCTAAATGCTTAGGGTTTTAGGTTTTGGCCACCGACCTAATTATTGTCTATAAGGTCGATGATGATTTTTATTTGAAGTTGTTGGCAAATGAATGTATGTGAGGTGACTCTTGCCAGAACAAAGGAGTAAGAAGAGATTTGCAGAGTGTGATTGCAGATGTAAAGGAACTGAAGTGGATCTGTCTTGGCATTGAGTGTTGTTATCAGATCAATGTATTACCTATTGACTTCTAACTATTTCAGCAGATGGAAAATCCCTTTACCGGGTAGCTTTAACAGGCTTTTGTAAATCCTTTAACAGGGTGACTCAAAATCATTGAGTTCTTCAAATCCTCTTACAAGGTAACATTTAACTGGTTTTTAACCTCTAATCGAGTATTTAGCCATCCCTTAACCGGGTGATCCCTAGCAGGATCGGTTCCTAGCAGAACTAGTTGTAAAGTCTTTAACCGAACTAGGCTCCTAATAGAGTGAACTTTAGAAGAGTTCAAGAAAAACTTGTGGGTATTCATCCCCACCATGGTTTTTCCCAGTTGGGTTTCCACATGAAAAATCAGTGTGTTATGTGTGATGCTTTTTCATTTGATGTTTTAGTGTTTTCTGTTAAGTGGTAATGCAAGTTGATCCAATGGTCATTGCATTTTTTTTGTATTACTTGCTTAAGCATATGGGTGAAGTTGAGATGAGATATTAGGTTTTGATAAGATCTAGATGTTACTGGTTTATGTCTTTTACATTTATATTGTGTTTTACCGGTAGTGCCTCTATTTAGATTGGTGATATTGTTTACCAGTTAGTGCAGTCTTTGCAGTATAGGTTGTTGAAGAAGTTTTTGTCCATACTGATTCATCCCCCCCCATCTCAGTATCTGTTGAGTATTTATTGTTCATCATTATTCATCAATTGATATCAGAGCCTCCTCCAAGTCCTCTGTGTTATAAGCTTAACCGCTTGAGGAAAATATCCTATTCTAATGATGAAGAGGGAAGGTCCTAAGTTCAAAAGAGATAACTTTAAGATATGGAAGGACAAGGTGAAGATCTACATTAAAAGCATGGGTGCTCAACACTGGAACTATGTTAAGAATACTTATGTTGTCCCTATTGGTACTCTCACCAATGATCAAAGAAGAGAAATTTAGGAGAATGGGCAAGTTATGGAAGCTCTTATCAGCAGTATATCTGATATTGAGTTTATAGATGTTCAAGATAAAGACAATCCCAAAGATGTATGGGATACTCTGGAGTCTATCTATGGCGGTGATGAGCATGTGAAGAAAGCTAAGGAAGAGAGCCTTAGGGGAAAATTTGAAGACATGCGGATGGTTAAAGGAGAGACCATTCAACAATATGGGATAAGAATTAAAATTGTTGTTGGAGACATCAAGAGTGCAGGAGGTACAATGGATGATTCCACCATTGTTAGCAAAGTTTTCAGATCTTTATCATCAGTCTATGCAATAAGGGTTGCCGCTATTCAGGAGTTGAGATCTAGTGACAAGACAAAGGTATCCCTTGACTCCATCATTGCTAAGATAACCGCATATGAGCTAAACAGTTATGATGGCAGTGTTCAGAAGACTAAATCAGCCTTTAGAGCATCTGCTACACTATCTAGAAAGGGAAAAGAGGTTGGTACCAACTGTGAACCCAGACAAAGCAGGGATATGGATGATGAGGAGATCCTGATGGAGTTTGAAGCTCTTCTTGCCAAGAGAATTTCTAAGGGAATTGGAAAATACAGAGGTAAGCTCCCTTTGAAATGTTTTTCTTGCAATAGGATAGGACACATTGCTGTCAACTATCCCAACAGTGATCATAAGGACAAACCAAAGAAGTTTAAAAAGTTCAAAGGATGAAACAAGAGAAACTGTCCTGTTGCAGTCGATGAAGGTGTCACTGATGATGAATCAGAAGATGAAGAAAGTGAAGACATAGTGTTTGTAGCCATTAAGGAAGATGTGTCAGACAAGAAGGCTCTTGCCTCCCACTTTGATAATTCTAATGAGTGGATTATTGATAGTGGATGTTCTCACCACATCACTGGTGACCGGAGTAAGTTTCTGTCTCTGGAAGAGTACAATTGAGGTGTAGTCCGATTTGGTAATGATGCATCATGTATGGTAAAAGGCAAAGGGTCCATCTCTCTAAATAGAAAAAGCAGTGTTGATAATGTGTATTGGGTAGAAGGTCTTAGGCATAATCTTTTGAGTGTTACCCAGCTGAATGATAAAGGACTTACTCTGGAATTAAAAGATGGAGTGTGCAAAATAAAAGGAAAGAGTGGTGAACTGATGGCCACCGGTATGCAGACCAAAGGTAACTTATTTTAGTTAAATACAAATATCAGTCAATGTCTAATGGCTAAGTTTGATGACATTTGGATATGGCATAGGAGACTCTGCCATGTAAATTTTGATAATATTGTGAAGGCCAGTAAGATCAAGGCAGTTAGAGGATTGTCTATGCTGAACAAACCAGAGAATCCTTTGTGTAGAGAATGTCAACTGGGGAAAATGTCTTCCTAAACCTTCAAAGGTAAATATTTCATAGTAGATAACTTACTTGATCTTGTGCACACTAATTTGTGTGGTCCTATAAAAACTAGGAGTGTTCAGGGAGATAGGTACTTTATGATTCTTATTGATGATTGCTCAAGAATGATGTGGGTCACATTCTTGAAAGACAAGTCTAAAGCTTTTGGAAAGTTTAAATCCTTCAAAGCACTAGTTGAAAAGGAAAGCGGTAAGAGGATTAAATGCCTTAGAACCGACCAAGGAGGTGAGTTCACTTCTGGTGAATTCAATAAGTACTGTGAAGAGAATGGTATCAAGAGGCAACTGTCTACCCCCCAGAATCCATAGCAGAATGGCCTAGCAGAAAGGAACAACCGGACTGTAGTTGAAGTTGCCAGAATGATGTTGATTCAAGGGAAGGTTGCTCACACTTTTTGGAGAGAAGCGGTGAGCACTAAAGTCTACACTATGAACCGGGTACTCATCAAGAAAGGTAAGGATAAAACTCCTTGTGAGTATTGGACTGGTAAGACTCCAGTAGTAAGATACTTTAGAGTGTTTGGTAGCAAGTGTTATATCAAGAGAAGTGAACACCAGAGAAAGTTTGATGCAAAATGTGATGAGGGAATATTCCTTGGGTATTCCACCAAGAGAAAAGTTGTCAAGTGTTTTAACAATAGGACTCAGAGAATTGTTGAACGTATCAATGTTAGAGTTGACTAAACCTCTGAGAAACCTAAGGAAACTAGCAGTGAGCGAGCGGTAGATGAACTAGATGTAACCTTCTAGGAACCAGTTGTAAAACAACCAAGTACAAGTAACATTGCTCCTACACCAGTGGATGCTGATGAAGATGAGGATGAAGAGGAAAAACAAGAGGAATTAGTTAAGATCATTCCTAGGTATGTAAAGCTGCATCATGATCCAAAGAAGATCATAGGGGATAAGGATGCAAGAATACTTACAAGAAGAAAGGTCAGAGAGAATTCTTGCATGATTTCTGAATTTGAGCCCAAAACATTTAAAGAGGCACACAAACATGAAGACTGGATTAAGACTATGGAAGAGGAACTTGACCAGATAGAAAACAATGGTACATGGTCTTTGGTACCCAGACCTAAGCACAAAAATATTATTGGCACCAAATGGGTTTTTAGAAACAAGCTAAATGAAGATGGCATAGTGGTAAGAAACAAAGCAAGATTGGTATGTAAAGGATATGCTCAAGAAGAAGGAGAAGACTATGGAGAAACCTTTACTCCAGTAGCTAGATTGGAAGGAGTTTGAATGCTACTTGCATATGCTACCTTCAAGGGATTCAAAGTGTATCAAATGGATGTGAAATCAGCATTCCTGAATGGAATACTTGAAGAGGAAGTGTATATAGAGTAACCAGATGGGTTTGCCCTATCAGAAGACAGTGATATGGTGTGTAGGCTACATAAAGCCTTGTATGGATTGAAGCAAGCACCTAGAGCATGGTATGAACGTTTACACTCCCATCTTGTAAAGATAGGATTTGAAAGAACAAGTGAAGATAGAAATATCTATCTGAAGACAGAAGGAAATCAGATTCTGATCTATGAAGTGTTTGTTGATGACATAATTTTTGGGGGAGATGACAAGATGAGCCATGCATTTGCAGATGAAATGAAGAAGGAATTCGAGATGTCACTAATCAGAGAGATTAAGTTCTTCATTGGACTACAAATTCAACAAATGAAAGATGGTATCTTTATCACTCAATCTAAGTATGTCAAAGAGGTGTTGAAGACCTTTGGCATGGAAGACAGCAAACTGGTTGGAACACCGATGATGACTGGTTGTAAATTGTCAAAAGAAGATGTGTCGTAGGGGGCCTTGTGTGCTCCTAAGGGGTCACCCATGTGTTAGAACACATGTGTGACCCCTTAGGACCACATAAGACCCCTTGCGACACCATTTGGTCTTATGTTGTTGAAATAGGTCCTAAGGGGTGAGCATGTGTCGTAAGGGGCCTTGTGTGGTCCTAAGGGGTCACCCATGTGTTAGAACACATGCATGACCCCTTAGGACCACATAAGACCCCTTGTGACACCATTTGGTCTTATGTGGTCGTAATAGGTCCTAAGGGGTGCAAATGTGTCGTAAGGGGCCTTGTGTGGTCCTAAGGGGTCACCCATGTGTTAGAACACATGTGTGACCCCTTAGGACCACATAAGACCCCTTTCGACACCATCTAGTCTTATGTGGTCCTAATAGGTCCTAAGAGGTGCACATGTGTTGTAAGGTGCCTTGTATGGTCCTAAGAGGTCACCCATATGTTAGAACACATGTGTGAACCCTTAGCACCACATAAGACCCCTTGCCACACCATTTTGTCTTATGTGGTCCTAATAGATCCTAAGGCGTGCACGTGTCGTAAGGGGCCTTGTGTGGTCCTAAGGGGTCATATAAAATAATTATATACACCTTAGGATATATACATACACATACATACATACAACTTAGGGCATGCTATGAGGGGTCGTGTGTGGTCCTAAGGGATCACACATGTGTTAGAAAACGTGTGTGACCCCTCAAGACCACACACGACCCCTCATAGCATGTCCTGAGGTGTATGTATAACCTAAGGTGTATATAATTATTTTATGTGTATTTATGTATGTATGTGTATGTATTTATGTATGTATATGTACATGTAGGTATGTACATATATGTGTGTGTATGTATGTATGTAGACCTATGTATGTATGTGTATGTATTTTTATGTATGTGTATGTGTATGTCCTAAGGTGTACATATAATTATTTTATATGTATGTGTATGTATGTATGTATGTATGTATGTATGTATGTAGGTAGGTAGGTAGGTATGTATGTTTGTGTATGTATGTTTGTGTATGTATGTAGGTTTGTATGTATGTGTAGCTATGTATGTCTAGGTATGTATGTATGTATGTGTATGTTTGTGTATGTATTTGTATGTATGTGTGTATTTATGTACATGTATGTCTTTATTTTCTAATATTCTAAACTAATATGATACAATAAATACAAAAAATATATATATTTTTAAAAACTATTTAAAAAAACTAATTTGCTATCAAAAAATTAATTTTTTATTAAAAAACTATTTTAAAAAAAAAACAACATAAATTAATATGATACAATAAATACATTTAAAAGAAAAAAAGGGACTTACCACCGAAACCCTTCCAGTCAGATCTCTGGAAATCTTTTCACCCTCCTACTCAACTCCAAGCTGCTCAATGCAAAATGAGGGGCTTGGGCGGATTTTGGGTTTTATATAGGGCAAGGGGTTTCCGACCGGAACCCTTTCGGCTGGAATGTTTCCAACCGGAAACCCTTTGCCATGCAAGCGTTGTGTAGCTACCAAACCGGTCCAGCCGGAATAGGCATTGTTAGCCTAAAGTGCGACACAGATCTATACGATCACCCCCCGACATTTCATGCCCTGACCAAGCAAATTGATGTTTAGTATCATTTTGTCAGAGATATGATCGAAGATGGCTGGGTGAAGTTGGTTAAGGTAGAAACTTTGATGAATGTTGTTGATTCTTTAATGAAGGCTATGAGCATAGAGAAGTTCAGATGGTGCTCAGAGTCTATGGGCCTCATGGCCCTAGCAATTGATTTATTGTGTTGATACTTCCTTTTGACCTTGCAAGGTGTTTGACAAGTGGGAGATTTGTTGGGAAATGGTGTCTCAACCTTGCATTTACATAAGGTTACTATTTATAGTAAGTTTTCATTTGGGCATGAAATGGTGCAAAATTCTCCCCGAAGCTTCTGGTTGGCTATATAAGCATTCCGCTAAAGTTATGTCGCAAGATCACGACTAGTTTTGAAGATATTAAATTTTCCATTTTGGAGGGGTCTAATGAAAGGTTTAAATTTGATTTTGGTGACTTTAGAGGCCCCAAAACACCCTAAAAAGTGCACATAAATGGTATAGCAGTTTACGAAGCAATAGAACACTTCGTGATCTTTCTAGTGCTTCAAATGGTTCGTCAATAGGACACACGGTTCTCAAGTTATGGCCTTCGGAAGTTTGTACTCCTAAAATAGGAAATATAAAATATATTGAACACATAAATGAGCTGTAAAAAGGGAGGAACACGTCATAGGGAATCTAGAAGGGAGATAAGGTCGGCTACACCTTATTGGGTAGTTTTAGCCTATGATTTTGTAATATCGTTTGACGGTTTCTTGTATTGTATCTCCTATATATGAGGTGTGTGAGATAGAGGTTGTGTGTAAGAGTCTTATGGCTATTAAGTTACCTCTGAATCTCTAATTAGTGGTACTCCTATGAAGAGATTTCTCTGCAAGTATATAGTAATTTATTTTGATTTCTGAATAATATATTGGGTGGCTTTTGGAGTGTGGGGTTTCTCTCCTGAAAGGGTTTTGCCCACGTAAATCACTTTGTCATGGTTTGAATGTTATTATATCAACTTTTGTTTTATGTAACTGTTGTGACGATCTATAAAAAAATTTGCATTACCTTCCTCTCAAGGTTAGTCTAGGAAGTTGTTCGGCTACTTAACTTCCTTACAATATATAATTGATACAGTTATTTTTTTCTCAAACTATTCGGTGTATTTGGTGGTTGCCATTTTTAAAGCATGTTCCATGATTGGATGGGGTTTGTGGAGTAGGAGTGTGTCATTGGTGGGTTGAAGCAACTTGAAGTATTATCAAGAATGGTCATGATTGACCTTATCACATCATATAAACTCAAAACCTTTAAGATATTCAAAACATAGTCACATATATTCACATATATTCAAAAAATAGTCACAAAACATAGTCTCATATATTCAAAAAATGTTTTACAAATCATCTCATAGGATTTTATACAAAATTTGGCATTTAAATATGTGTGAATTAGCTCATCACCATTTAAATATATAAAATTTGGCATCTAAATATTTACAAATCAGCTCATAGCCATTTAAATATACAAAATTATGCTCCTAAATATGTACAAATCGGCTCATGGCCATTTATATATACAAAAAATGAATATAGAACAATTCGTTGATGATATATACAAAATTCTCAAAATGATTCTACCTTGAACCGTAGAATCAATCAAGTGAGCCTTTTGGATCGGCTCTAACCTGTATTGTGTCAAGTATTGCCTCGTGGTCAGATTCAGAAAATTTCCATAAAATCATCTTATGAGGTCTACCACAATACTTAATCAAATGAATATTTGTTGCAACAACGAGGTTGGAGAAATGAAGAATATGTCTTTGTGTTTAAAAGTCCTCGAACAACCAAACATCAAAATTCTTGATAGGGCGTCTCCTAAGCCATGTGTGTGTCATGACAACAGACCCTACTGGATACTCAATACCCTCTCAATCAATGATTGTGGTTTTCAATTTTCTCTTAGGCTCAATACAACGACACAAAAAGTAATTTGTTCCTTCTTCATTGTTCTCTTCTACAACAATTGTGTACACATGACCTCCATATTATAGAATGATAATTCATACCAAAAATAATGTTTGATGTAACAAAATGAGCCAAAAAAAATTTCCTGCAATAAAATTTACCCAAAAAATCACCTAGTTCCACTAGGTCGGATACATGATCAAAATCAACTAATGCTTCCATATGGTTCAACTGCAGTGCTCTGGGAATTTGATAGGTATCAATGGGAACCAATGGTCTACAAGACCATTTGTCAACCCACTCTTGTGATTCACATTCTTCCCACAAAAAATACATACATGAAGAGCAAAAACATACAATTTGACTAGTATAAATTACTGGTGAACTTGCATTTGAACTTCGAAAGGAGTGCATGTCACTGGATCCTGCAACTGTACAACTATCTTGATAGTATTCATTGTCAGATTCAGTGATCAACCAAAAATATCTATGAACCATTGGCGTACCTGCATTACTTGGTCCCATTGTAGAGTCACCATCACAAAATTGTTGTTTCATTTGTCAACTCAGCACCACCTTCATACTTCAAATCTTCTCTAGCTAGGGTTCTTTTTACGCATGCTCTTGCACCATCGTGCTCTCCCTTTCCATGTCCAGCCTCAGTGAAATTTCAAAAATGTTGTACACCGCTTGTCACATGCATCCTACTCAACCAATATAACATTCTTGTATTTTTGAATTGCAAGGTGCAATTACCTAACCATATTATGTGTTGCTTGTACATCGTATGTTCCTTTC
>NC_081415.1:7094313-7204313 GCF_030272615.1 Cryptomeria japonica | reverse complement strand
GGGTATCTTCAAACACCCTTCCAAACTTCCACCACCCTTCCAAGGCTTTGTCTTTTCATTCACACCTCCAACTTGCCATTAAACCACTGTCCTAATAGACAGACATCAAAATCGGTCTCTCCAACACATTTTGCACGTGTAGATTGCATCATGGAACCATAAAAGTTAAAGAATACAAAATAAATGATTACAAGGGCCTCTTCAACCATTGGTGTGAAGAATTTAACTTTTAAAAGGACCCAGACACTTTTTTCTTCCCTCACTGGGAACCCTAATGAGGGTTTGATAGTGTTTTAGAAAAATTGATATAACTTTATCAAATTGCAACGAAATTATATAAAACAAAAACCAAAAACGTAGTGGGTTAATTCCCATAACATATTCAATAGGCATCCAAGGTAGGTGAATGATATTTTACAATGAATAATGCAAAAGAACAAATTGTAACATCTGGTAAACTAAGAAAATGTAGGAAACATAATGATATATTATTGATTTTCACTCTCAAAATGTACATCCACCTTCAACAACCCTTAATCTCAACCAAGGGAGAATTTAAACATAGTTTGAATCAATTTCAAATGGTTACAAACACCATTTAAACTTGGTTCAACAACCAAACTCCTAATTACTCATAAAATGCACAAAAGTTGCTTTAACAATTTTTTTACAATACTAGCAACTCTGCCTAGAATTGATCCTAGACTCAACCTAAGACCTCCATGACTCAAAAATGATATAAATAGGTCCAAATAGGTCTAAAAAAGACCCTTACACATCATTAAACATCATATTGGACCCATTGGTATAGATTGTCCACATAATGACAATTTTGACAATATTTGTCAACATGACTCCTCAAAGACTCAACACACAACCTAATGGTCTTAATGACCTTTATTACACCAAATATGGTCTTCCAAGACCTTATTCATTGACAAAAACTCAAAAACCTTAACCTATTACTAATCTGGCATCATGGTGGCCATCTTGTGCTAGGTGCTCCTACACCATACCCCAAGCCAAAACGAGATCTCACAAAGAAAGCCTCCACCAAAGATAGGCATTGCAAAAGAAACCCACCCCTTGGAGGACAAAGCAAGCATATGGAGAAACACCAAAAATGCAGAGACACACCCACAGCTCCCTGCAACCTTGCAACCACCAAATCTTCCATTCCAAACACTCCACGACCAAACCCATGATCACCCTACGAAGCGCTGCGACAAAGAAGAAGAGCGGATAGGGTTTCCCTAGCTTGCAAACAAGTACAAAGCACCCATCTTAATGTCCACTTTTCTTTAACAAGACTAAACTAACATAAACTAGCAGTTGCAAGGGGAGTGCCTGCAACAGGAGGTTGATAGGTAGGTTTGTAGAAGCATTATATAGAATCAAATGAATTAAAGGAAAAGAGAAGTGCAAACTTTATATATATGAAAATATGAAACTGTACATAACCCAACCAATGTTTTCAGCTATTCCCAAAATCTAAAGTTAACCACCCACTGACCCCCATGCTGTAGAAGGCAGCATGATGTATAGTATGAAAGAGTAATATAAAGTAGTTATTACAATGGTATAGCTTGTATGAAAAAACTTTTTGCTATACATAATCATAAAATTAGAGTATTTTAGACTGTATAAAACCCAACCAATTTAATGTGTAGGTCCGTGAAAATCTAAATTAGCCACCCTCCAACCCCCACGCTGGCATTGCCAGCATGTTATATAGCCATTTAAGGTAGTTATTTGTGAAGTACATAATTGATGTTATGTAATATGTTGGTTGCAAAGTTGAATCAAAGCATTGAGGAGTTGTTGATGTTGTATTGTACTGTAATTAGGCTGTGTTGATCATGCATTTTGTTGTTGCTTGGTTTTGTAGACTGAATTTAAGTCAGCATTACGTACTTGTGAGCATTAAAATTCTATTATAACATTGTAGGTGCATTAAATAATTAAAACTAGAAAACTTGGAAATTGAAAAGAATAGGAAAGGAAGACACGCACAATTGTTGAAAGTGTGGTGGACTATATGCCTGAAAAAACTTTATGGTGGTTGTGAAATCTGCAAACAAGATGAGATTTACAAATAAAAGTTAGCATCATGGAACTCAAAGGTCAAAGAGATTGAGATACCCTTGTATCATGTGTAGTTTAAAATGATCTCTTTTTTGATGGCCTGCAAGTACAAGAACAAGAGAGAATTTTTAGTAACACATGAGATACTGTAATTGTAGGGAGTAAACATTAGAAAGAGGGTAAACAAAAGCAATGAGAACAGTGTGAAGTATGAGTGGACATGAGGTGCGAACTTGTATTTTTTGAATGCGAACAACAATGAGAAAGGCAAGTTCTTGTTGTGATGGAACCTTTTACATTTGTTGCTGACCCTGCAAGATGAAAGAGTTATAATGTGTGGCAATGCATGAAATAATTTATATGCTATGCAAAAGGGTATAGATGTTGTCGTTGTAGTACCTATGTTGGATTTTTTTGGAAGTAATTTTCCTTTGTGATCTGACAAAGCTTAAGCAAACGAGTTTCTTCATTCTTTCTTGAAATGGTTGATGGACCACCTTGCAATTTGGAGTACCTCTGGTAAGTGAAAGGCGGGTGAATTTAAAGATGTTCAATTGATTTTACTCGAGATAGTGTTGTGAACGTGAGACCTTATTTTTCTATTTTTCCAATGTCAATTGTAGCAAAGTCTAGGGTCAGTCCCTGTGATTTGTGAATAGTAATATCCCATGCCATTGTTAGTGGAATCTATGTGTGGTTTCCTCTAGTAATTGGTGGAATGGGAACATGTTTTGGATTGGCAACATCCCATGGTGGTCCAGTGTAATGTTTGAAGAGGACAACAACATATTTTTGTAAATCTGGTGGTTTAGAACCTGCATCATAGAAAATCATTTTGATTTGTCCCAAAGAACCATTCACAAGACCAACTTCTATCCATAAATTTGCAATGAGCATGACTTGTTGGTCTATAGAAAGAATAATTTCAAATGAGAGCTTCTCATCTTGGTGAGTTTGTTTTTCTCTGTGATGTGCTATGATTGTTGTTGCATGTGCAATGGGTGAGTGCAATTTTTTTAACATTTTAATATTGTGTGAGTTTGAAGCTGCATTGGTTGCAAACAAATGTTTTTTTGGGTTGAATTGCCTATTTTGATCGAGTGTCAAGCCATGTGTTGAGTGCATCTGCAAAGTTTCCCAGTCTGATTGTAGTGGTGTTGTGTTGCGTACATTTAGCAAAATCTCACAGAATTGCATATGTGATGGGGAGATGCCTTGTTGGCAGAAAGAAACATCTAAGGTGACAACATCAGTGAAGGAGTACCATAAAGTGAGTGTTGTTGAGTGGGATACATACAATGGTTTGTCCATAAGTGCGGGTAGCTATGCAAGGTCACCGACCAACACAATTGAGAGGCCCGCAAATGGTTCATGTTTTCTAGTGGGAAATGCCTGTCACAATTTGTTATCAAATTTGATGAGTAATTGTGGGCCAAGGAAACTCATTTCATCAATCAAAATGTACCGTAAATGTTTGCATTGTTCTTGAAACATTAATAAAGAATGCCCTCTTAAAGGACAGTATTCTTGAATAGGTATTGGGAGGATAACATGGATTGTTGTAGCTTGAATGTTATATGCGGATACACTTGTTGGTGCAAGCATGACCAATGCGTATTGCTTTGGATTTAAATAAAAAATTAACTTATTTTGTATACAGTCCATAAGAAACGATTTCCCAGGACGTGTTGTGCCTTGGATGATCAATCATAATGGTGAGACATTCAAATTTTGTGCAGCGTGGGAGGTTATAATAACAAGTGCAAATTTTTTATTTGCTACAAGTTCAAAATTATTAGGGTTACTTGAGTCAATGTTGGCAAGGGTGACAACTGATTGGATTTTTTCTGTTGAAATGAATTGAGGGGCTATGCTATGAAGGAATTCATTAGGTATGGATTCACTCCAATTAAAATGGAGGTCATAATCATGCCTACTAAGCATTTGAAGAGTAGCAACATCAAAGTTGTTTGAAGCTCCCATTTGTGACAGGAACTCCCACTCATAAAGTTCTTGATCAGTAGATTGTGGAATATCTTGCAACTGTGGATCTTCATTATTTTCAGCAGTGGAATGTTCTTCGATCCCATTAACATGCCATCGGATGTAATGAGTGTTATGAAGCTGTTTCCAATTCAATATAATTTCATCACTTGATGTTCCTATGTGCAAAGGAATGTTGCGGAAAGGCTTGTACAAAAGCAATTCCCTCCAATAGAAATATTCAAATGTACTGTCATCTTCTGGAGGCAAGGATTTGAATGGGGGGAAGACATTTACAATCACTTTTAGGTTTATTTTCTGACATTTACTTGTTTTGCAATGTTCATTGTATGTATATTATTGGGTTGAATGAAGCAAAATTATGTTTGATAACTCGGACGGTCTTTTCATGTAGCTGGAAATGAAAGAAATGCAAGGATTAGAAGCTTCATCACAGTTTATTATATGTTGGAAGAATTTTTGCCAACATTGAGGGTGACAAATTGATGTGTGCAAGAGATCAAGGGGAGTTTCAACAACATATGGCAAGTTTCCTGAGCACTAATGTCCCTATCAGGAATAATGCCCATCATAAATCTCTGATATGCTAAGAGAATTGTATCTTTTATATTTGTTGATGCAACAATTCGTTTGAGCATGTCAGTATAGATCTCTGATTTGCATTCAGTTTTTTATGCGTATTTAGAAATATATTGGAGCACTACCTTTTTTGAGCAGACAACCTAGCAATCAACATTAGCCCTTCATATGGCTAGCATGGTTGGGTTGTGAACATTGAGACAACTATAATTTGTAGCATGGGCTATTATTATGGTCTATTGTCAATGTTGAATTTTGTTGTTCAGTACAAGGTGCTTTGTAACGACATTCAAGAGTTGTGTTCTTCTTTTTCAAGCAAGTAAACTCTGAACACTTTGTATGACTTTGAACAATATTCACCAATTCAGTGTAGTTTGTGGAAGGATCAGATCTTAAAATGACATCTGTGTTTGAGAGGCATGGATCTAAAATTGTAGGTGTATATTGCCTATTTGATCACTTGGCTTCAGTGCGTGGATTCCATGTTGTAATGTATTGGTCAAAGAAGGTTTTAGTTGATTGAATGCTTTCATGATCTGTCCAATCAAGGTTGTCGATATTAGGTGCATATGGCAACCATAGAAAGCCATGTATGTGTGAAGACCCTCAGTGCTACCATTCATACCTGTACCAATGGTCGAGTTCATGCAACAGGTTGACAATTACTTCATCACGAAAGATCTGAAATCTTAGATGCAAGTATAAAGTGGTTATATGCGGGTTACTGACAAGATTCTCAATAGATTGTTTTCTAGTGGGTTGTAAAGTATTTGAAGGAGTGTTTGGAAACATTTTGTGCAAGTCAGGCCATTTTGTATTAGCTAAGATTAACGTGAAGAAAAGCATTGGTGGTCCCAATTGTTCTATCATTGTGGTGAGGTCCCTACGAGATTTGATCCAAAATGCGTGTGTGCAGCGCAAGGAGGCAGCATAGCGCATGATGTGGTAAGGAAATTCATTTGAAGGTGTGTTCTGCAAGTGATCCCTCAGTGCTTGAACATTGGCTGGAAGAGAATCTTCCAAATTTGTCTTTATGAAAACAATAGCTAATTGTTGAGAGCGATGCCTCATCATAAGATTGTAGATATAATATTTGAATCGCACATGCTGCCCAAATCTTTGATCATAATATTTAATCAAGTGCAAAGCATATTCATGCAAATGTACATGTTTTTTTCTATCTTGAAGTGGCAAATCCAATCCATTAGGAAATAATGCTGGGAATGCCATTGGAAGTAAACCTTATGTATTGTATTCATTGATAGGTGATGAACTAATTTGTGGCCAAGGGACGACATTGTTGTCGATAGTATCTAGATGTAGGATTATTCTAATTGCATCTAGTTCAGGCATTGAGGATGGAAGTCGTGGAATAAATGAGGAAGTGTTTTCCATTGCTTGTTTGGCGTGGTTGGTGGAGGCTAGATCATTATTTTCTTGTATAGGTTGTACTTGAGGTGTATCTACTCTATGTAACAAATCTGAAATATCAGTACTTGTTTCAGGCAATAGCTATAGTGCGGCAGGATCAATGAGTACATATTTATAATATTGATCATGTTGAATTTTGTAATTAAATGAATTCATGATGTGATACCTATTAACGTAACAGTTATAACTTAGCCCTTCCAAATTAGTTCTACGGACAATAAGGATTTCTAAATCCTGAATTTTTCGTGGCAAGGAAATAGAAATTCCTAAAATATCTTGTGGGAAGTTAATTGTGTGGCCTGAATATTTATATTGGCCTCCCCTTGCATGAGTAACTTGCAAAACAAGAGCAGCCCTTGCTATGAGCATTTCTTCTACTTGGGAAATACACTTTAAAATATAAGGTTGCTCACCTAGGTCCATATTGTTTGATGAAAAGAAATGGTGAATGCCTCTCTCAGTAGAACATCTCATGCAAACAACTACATGGTCTGCATGTTTAATAATCATGCCCACATAGCTTTATCTACAAACAGAACACACCTCTGTGAGTTCCAACTTGTCAATCTTTTTTTGAAAGTTAGACAATGTGTGTTGGAATGTAGGAGTGTGCAGGATGAGCTCAGGAGCAGTACAATGTGTTTGGGGAACATTATTCAGCTGAGGGTGATTGGGTTGCATTTCCAATAGTGTTTGGAAGTCACTATCGGATGCTTGTTGTGCACGTCATTTGATTTTCCATCTATTGGAGATATTCACCCTATTCTTTGCATAGTAAATTCTATTTGTTTGCTTCCTCTTGGATTTGATGACATCACCTTGTTGTGTGGAAGGTTGAAAAGATATCTAGTAGTTGTAAGAGAACACAAGTGTATTAGAATTATAACAATTGAAGAGAGTGGGCATTGAAGCATGTATGATAGCAAGGATGCAGTTACATTGTTTTATATTAATGTAATTGCAAGAAAATCAAGGGACATAGATAGACATATAATATATATATCTATAGTTACATATTTCTATATAGATAAACATGTGTGTATATATACGCACATGGAAATACATATGCATACATACATACATATGTATATAGATATACGTATGTATGTAAATACATATGCATATATATAAATATGTGTGTATCTATATAAAAGTATATAACCACAAATATATGTATTTAAATGGATATATTTAGGTGTATATGAACGTATTTGGATTGTGATGTGTGTCCCTTGAACAAATCTCGGTGAAGTGGCGAACAAAAAGTGATGGCAACTGAAAATCGGTTAATCCTAATCTGTAATTTTCTTCTCTTTTGTTTTCTGGTCCTCATTTGCTTGTGAATTATTTTTGCTCTGTAAGGTTTCGGTTGATTAGTGTTTACTTTGTTGAGTGCACACTTTAGGTGTGAGAGAATTTGTTGAAGTCATTATATATATATATATATATATATATACATACAGATGTATGTATGTATATATATACACATGTATATATACATATGAATGAAATATGTGTATATCTATATAGATAGATATGTACATATATAAATACATGTATATGTATATATAACTGTATAACTATGTATATATACTTATCTGGACATATATGTATATATGGTAATTTTCATATAGAATTGTACATGTCTATGTTTATATACAAATATATATACATATGTACATATATAAATAAATATGTGTGTGTATATTACTTTTCATGTATAGATTACTTAAAACCAGGTAACCCTAATCTCTAATTTTCTTCTGTTTTGTTTTTTGGTCCTCAAATCCTTGTGAATTGTTTTTGGTCTGTAAGGTTTAATATGATTAGTATTTAGTTTGTTGAGTGTATGGTTTGGATTGCTTTGGATGAGAGAGCATTTGGAGAAAGTCATTATATATATATATATATACATGTATGTATAAATATGCACATGTATATATACATATGAATGAAATATGTGTATATCTGTATAGATAGATATGCACATATATAAATACATGTATATGTATATATAACTGTATAACTTTGTATATATATTTATTTAGATATACATATATATATATAGATATCTATATGTGGTAATTTCTATATAGAAATGTACATGACTATGTTTATATACAAATCTATATATACATATATACATATGTATATATATAAATAAATATGTATGTGTATATTAGTTTTCATGCATAGATTACTTTTTGATGTTTTCTATGTGTATGAACACTCAGTACTTATATATGGAGGAAATCTCAAGGAAATCAAATTTATTCTGCAAGGCAACTAACCAGCATAGATGAGTATGTAGTCAAACACATTGTACAATGCAGCGACGAGTGCTTCAGCAGAAGTTAAACACCTTGTATATTTGGAAGTACATATACATATGTAATTATCTATATGCAGAGATGTACATTCTTAGTGTTCAATATGTGAGCGCGGACATAAATATGTACATGGGTGCATGTATATAAAAACATGTAAGCATAGATGCATACTCTTGAAATTCTTATTGGAGACATTGATATAAAGAAATTACTTATATAATAAAGAAGCGGAAGCCTATTTCTATTACAAAATGTAAGTCTACATAAATGAACTAATTTAAATTGTAATATGAAGTGCAAAACTAATAAGCATGACAGAAGGAAAGCATTTATAAAGAAATAACATTCAATTATTTAATGCACGTACAACAGGATGGTAATAGCAGCATGGGGGTTTCAGATTTGTTACATAGAGTAAAATATACTGACATAGGAGGAAGTATTTATAAATGTAAGAAATATATATATAGGTACATCACCATTTAGAGAGAGAAACCAGACATATATGCACATACAGTTATGGAAACATATAAACAAAGGTCCAGACAACGTAGGATTGAAAGGAATAGCGACAAGCTTATACAAACATTCAAATGTACAACTAACTATAGAATTTTGTGTAGATATAAGGTTGTTTGGTTAAACAACTATTTTTTGTCTATAGTAGTATACCTGCATATGTGCACGTACACATATGAAAATCGTTCTTGTATAAAGGGAAGCCTTTAGGAAGGCATCGAAGTCAAAAATATATGCACATACACACATGTAGGAATATAACACAATTTGTAGATATTTTAAGAATGAAAGGAATCTGAACAAACATATAGAAACACAAAACGTTATAGGTAAGTATACATGTGTGTGTGCATGGGTATGTGCAGGATCATGGTGTGCCAAAACAGGCCCTTAAGTGGTAATGAAATTTCAGAAAATTAGAGTTATGCAACTTGATATGAAAATTTGAATAAGTTTTGAACATTATTTTTAAAATATATAAGAAGAGAATATATAGAAAATTGAATGTAGTTTCTAAGCTACTAGTTGTTTTTTGAAAAAAAAAATCCTATTTGATGAAAATTTCAAATTTCAATGCAGTGGTACTAAAATTTCAAGAAAAAAATAAGAAGTAGACGTATGTCTGACCACCCTAATCACAATCAAATCATAATATGTGTTTATAATATTTATAATATAAGTATTAGACTCATGTCCGGATGTGACACAAGCTTTTTTTTTAATTTTTTATAAAGTAAATAATTATTTATGAATTTTTTACTACAACTTTTCAGAAATTCAAAAACTCCTACATCTAACCACCTTAACTTGGTCAAAACCTTATGAAATTTAAATTTTTAAAAATTTTCCCTATATTATGCGAAGCATAGGATGTGATGCATGTTTTGAATTCAAAAAATGTTATACCGTTTGAAAGTTATGAGTGTTTTTCAATCAGTTTATCAATCAAGACTATTATCAGAATTCAATTAGAAAATAAATAATAATTATTTATTAAAGTTGAAATAAGACAAGCCTTATATTGTTGGAAATCTAGGAACGTCCTTAAAAAACCCTTTTCGTTTTATCAATTTTGGCTACAAAAAAGTCGTCAACCACTAGTGTAAAGTTTGGAAAATCAAGGAATACTAAAAAACACATTTTTTCAGTTGACTTTCCAGGCTTGTCACTTCCAAGACAAATACCAAAGCATTCCCGAGCCGAAATTTGAAATTTGAAAATTTGACTACAAAAATTGGATATCCGATATAATCAGATATCTGATTTTAATCAGTAAATTCTCTAATTAGATTTTCCCATAATTAATCTAATGTTTATTAATATATTAATTTATAAATAAATTAGTATATGATATTAGGGAGAGGGAGAGGGAGAGGGAGAGGGAGAGGGAGAGGGGGAGTGGGGGGAGAGAGACACCATATGACCCAAAGCGACCCAATATGGTGTCATTAGGGGTCATATGATGTCCTAAGGGGTCATATGATGTCATAAAGGGATCATATGACATAATATGACCCCTAACAACACAATATGACCCATAATGACCAAATATGGTATCTTAAGGGGTTATATAGTGTCCTAAGGGGTCGTAGGACACCATATGACCCATATGGACACCATAGGACCCCTTATGACACCATATGGTGTCGTAAGGGGTCATATGGTGTTGTAAGGGGTCATATGGTGTCCTAAGGGGTCGTAGGACATAATTTAACCCTTTAGGAGACAATATGACCCAAAGCGACCCAATATGGTGTCATAACGGGTCGTATGGTGTCCCAAGACACCATATGACCCCTATGGACACCATAGGACCCCTTAAGACACCAAATTGTGCCATTAGGGGTCATATGGTGTCCTAAGGGGTCATATGGTGTCCCATGGACCCTTATGACCTCTTAGGACACCATATGACCCCTAATGACACCATATTGGGTCGCTTTGGGTCATATTGTGTCCTAAGACCCCTTAGGACACCATTTGGCCCCTAATGACACCATATTGGGTTGCTTTGGGTCATATTGTGTCCTACGACCCCTTAGGACACCATATGACCCCTAACGACATGATTTGGTGTCTTAAGGCGTCCTATGGTGTTGTTAGGGGTCATATGGTGTCTTGGGACACCATATGATCCCTAATGACACCATATTGGGTCACTTTGGGTCATATTGTGTCCTAAGGGGTCATATTGTGTCCTACGACCCCTTAGGACGCCATATGACCCCTAACGACATGATTTGGTGTCTTAAGGGGTCCTATGGTGTCATTAGGGGTCATATAGTGTCCATAGGGGTCATATGGTGTCTTGGGACACCATAGGACCCCTTATGACACCAAATTGTTTTGTTAGGGGTCATATGGTGTCCTAAGGGGTTATATGGTGTCCCATGAACCCTTATGACCTCCTAGGACACCATATAACCCCTAATGACACCATATGGGTCGCTTTGGGTAATATTGTGTCCTAAGGGGTCATATTGTGTCCTACGACCCCTTAGGACACCATTTGATCCCTAACGACATGATTTGGTGTCTTAAGGGGTCCTATAGTGTCGTTATGGGTCATATGGTGTCCATAGGGGTCATATGGTGTCTTGGGACACCATATGACCCCTCATGACACCATATTGGGTCACTTTGGGTCATATTGTGTCCTAAGGGGTCATATTGTGTCCTACGACCCCTTAGGACACCATATGACCCCTAACGACATGATTTGGTGTCTTAAGGGGTCCTATGGTGTCGTTAGGGGTCATATGGTGTCTTGGGACACCATAGAACCCCTTAAGACACCAAATTATGTCATTAGGGGTCATATGGTGTCCCATGAACCCTTATGACCTCTTAGGACACCATATGACCCCTAACGACACCATATTGGATCGCTTTGGGTCATATTGTGTCCTAAGGGGTCATATTGTGTCCTATGACCCCTTAGGACACCATATGACACCTAACAACATGATTTGGTGTCTTAAGGGGTCCTATGGTGTTGTTAGGGGTCATATGGTGTCCATAGGGGTCATATGGTGTCTTGGGACACCATATGACCCCTAATGACACCATATTGGGTCGCTTTGGGTCATACTGTGTCCTAAGGGGTCATAACACCATATTGGGTCGCTTTGGGTCATATTGTGTCCTAAGGGGCCATAGTTTTGTAAATATTGGCCCATTCATTGCAACAACAAACTTTATAGTTAACTTACAAATCTATATGAATATTGAGTCAACTACTATGGTATCTCATAGATACTAAAAGAAATACACGTAACCAGTATATATATAAAGGGGTGTTATGAAAATATTAAGAACATCTAATGCAACGAAATCAACTCCTAACTAAGCTGCATAATTATGTATGATTGGCCTCTTCTTAATCAATATTGAAATGACTACTATGGTAGGAGATTGTTTACATAGACCATGAAATCAGGTCTAGAGCTTATAGCCTAATGAAAACAAGGTGATTTTGTAAATACTACGACATTCATTGCAAAAACAGACTTTACAGTTAACTTACAAAACGTATGGATTAAAGTCCACAGATTAGGGAGATGTATTTTTTATATTTGTTTTATTTCGGTTTGGGATGGCACATTTATTTTATGTTTGAAAGCTTACCTAGGAATGTCTCTTGCCACTTCCTCTTCGTCTCCCAGCAAATTTCACAAACCTTGTTAATGGGGGTTAAAATATCGCACCTCAACTAGCATGAAACCCTAATAAACAAAGGAAAACAAACAAAAATTGAAGTGCCTGTTAGATTCTGAAATTATAAACTGTAAAAGCACTTACAGAGGAAAAAAAATTTAGGTTTAACCAGTTAAAAAACCTCACCTCCAACCGCTCTAATGCATTCACCAAAAGCACTCCCAGTCGAAGAACAAAACCTCAATGAAGGAAAGAAACCATGCAAAGTAAACCCTAATCAATAGGAAACCTGCAGAGCAAAAACAATTCACAAGAAAATTAGGACCAACAAACAAAAGAGAAGAAAAATGCAGATTAGGATTAACCAGTTTAAAAACCTCACCTGCAACCAGTGTAATGCATTCACCAAATGCACTCGCAACCGAAGAATGCAACCTTAATCAAGCCAAGAAACCCAGGGTATAATGCATTCACCAAATGCACTCATAGCTGAAGAATGGAACCTTAATGAAGCCAAGAAACCAGACAAAGTAAACCCTAATAAACTGAAAACTTGCAGAGCAAAAATAATTCACGAGAAAATGAGGACTGGAAAACAAAATAGAAGAAAATGACAGATTAGGGTTAAGCGGTTTTCATTTAAACCGTAATCAAATGAAAACTTACAGACCAAAAATAATTCACAGGAAAATGAGGACCGGAAAACAAAACAAAAGAAAATGACATACTAGGGTTAACCAATTTTCATTTCCCATCACTTACCATTTGTAAACCCTAATCAACCAAAAACTTGCAGAGAAAATCAATCGAAAACTTGCAGAGCAAAAAAATTCACAGGAAAATGAGGACCGGAAAACAAAACAGAAGAAAATAACATATTAGGATTAACCGGTTTTCATTGCCTATCACTCACCCTTCGTAAACCCTAATCAACCGAAAACTTGTAGAGAAAAAACAATTCATGGGAAAATGAGGACCAAAAAACAAAACACAAGAAAATGATAGATTAGGGTTAATCGGTTTCCATTGCCCATCATTTACCATTCACCACTTCTCTGAGATTCGTACAATAGACACACATCACAATCTAAGGCAAAAATGAATTATCCACATGTCGTCGCCGAGAACACCTGTCGCTCATCGGGAAAAGTCTGTCGAGCACTGAAAATCAATGCTCGCCGGAATGTCTTACACTTCGGCGAGCAAAATCCCCCACTAAAAGCCTATCGGCTTAATAAAACTTCACTCTTTGCGATTAATAGCTATAACTTGTACAATTGAAAAGATAGAGAATTTTGTTGTATAAAGAAGGATTAAACATCCTAAAACTTGTACAATAGGTGATTTTGAAATGTTAATCATTGTGGTCATTCAATTGATTGCTTTCTGAGAAAATACGTAAAGTATATATTAGCTTAAATAAAATGGTAGCACACAAACTTGAGAATATTAGGTTTACAAATGATTGGAAATTGAGCACTTTGTTCTAATTATTGTTTGTTAAAAAAATGTTTTTTGAATTTCTATTTTAAATATTGATATAGATTTTTTCATATGCATATAAATAATCTTTTATTAAAATTAAATTTAATTGAGTTATCATAAGATATTGGCATTTTATCATCTCAAAATTAGGGGAGTAATATTAATTCAGCCATTCTTTGGAGCAGAGGAACACAAGATCGAAACTTCTTTTATCCAGTTGACACACAAAAATGTTCAATTTTGTGATATGTTGTGGAGGTTGACATTAACAAGTGGAAGCAACAAAGATCATTCATTTAGAAACCCAGTTAAGCAAAGGTCCAATTAGAGTTGCCTCTGCATCCCTTGTTGGTTGTGTTGGGATGCAAAGATTTCTTCTATGAAAGAGGTGTGGAGTACTATGAAGCCATTCAAAACTCTAGCAAGTGTAAGCGTATTGATTTGATGCTATTTGAAGGCTAAGAGAATAGATTTTTTCATGCATATTCTATGAAGGAACAATAAAATGAACAGGCTCATAACTTCATCACCACCAACTCACTTCTTTTCTTCTAATTGCGCTAATCAATCTCCTTGGTTAGTTATATTATTTCATACTCCTTTTATGCTTTCATATTCCACATCATCGTTACTCTATTTGTTTTCTTCTTTTATATATATATTTTTTTCTTATTCTCCTTTACCTAGAAGTTTTCATATTATTTCTTTGTTTCAGGGATTTTCAACTTTGCCACAATTATATCCCTTGAAATAGGAATGAGAAATTGCTAATTTTAAAAAAAAATTATTAATCCTTTTTAACCTTTCAATTTTTTTTGCCTATTTAACATATAATATTTTAGGATTTTTTTTTAAAGAGTGTTTAAAATGTTATTTTGGAGCTCCCTCATATGCGATGATGGAAAGTAAAAATAAAAACAAAAATTAAGAATTTAAAGGTATATAGTTAAACTAAACATGGTTAAAAAGTTAAAATTATCTTATAAAAATAAATTATTATTTTTGAAGAAAAATAGTGTCAAATTATCACTTTTAGCGAATTGTATAAATTATTGTAATTATATTAGTTTAAGGAGATATTGTCTATCAAATTATCTATTTCCCACCTAATAAATATTTACTATTTTTCACAAATATTTAACGAATAAGAAAAATATTACTTTCTTTCTCAAAATAATTCTACCACTAATTCTATTGGTAATTTTTTTGAATATATTTAAAGTTAAATATATAAAATTTATTATAAATAACTCTAAAACAATATTTTTTATATGACACTTTCTTATAATTGTTACATAATTTTCACCCTTTTAAACTACAAAAACCATTGTTATTAAAAAGTATTTAAAGTTTTATTTTTTATTTTTTAATTATCATTATAAAAAGATTTAAAACTATTTTTAATTTTAATTGAAAAATATAATTATAAAAATCACCCTACTATTATGCATTTTAGTTTTATTTCTTCAAAAGGATAATCTTGTCCTTTCTCTTTCATTCATGTAAACACTAATCATAAAAAATAGTTAGAAAATCAATCAACCAGCTCTATTCACTTCACCAATAATGAATATGACAAAAAAAAATTCATTTCAAATAATTCATCTATATCTTACTATCGACGTAACCCTTGCACCTCCTTTTGGTGCAAGTGCTCGTTATAATTTAACATGTATTTCATTAAAATTTTGGATAAGTAGAATCGTTACTTTTACAACCACTTATTGGGAGAGGGAAAAACAACTAGCATTCAAATCATTGAAATCTTGGTATTTAGAGGACACCAATTTAGAAAAAATCGCTAGATAAAAGGAAACTTAAAAAGAAAAAGACAATGAATCTAAACATTTAGCTTTTTGATGTGATGTAATTTTTATTACTTTTAAAAATTGTTGTAAAGTAGTTGGATCATTTTGTAAGTTTATCCTAAATTAACATCCATAATAATAAGTTTTTCAACTCATTCATTAACTCATCAAAAAACATAACAAACACTATAAAAATACTATCATAGATATGTAACTTGAAATAAATTTAAAATATTAAAAACTGAGTAGTCACTTCTAAATTCGTGTACATTTCTCAATAGATATTTTAGTCAATAGTCACATTTTATTATTTTTAAAGGTTGTAAAGTAGTTAGACCATCAAGAACATAACGATCACTATAAAAATATTAACATGATGTTTATCTCACAATTTAAGTAAGTTTGTTCCTTAAAAAAATTTTAATAATAAAACAAGTAATTTTTTAATCAAAATAAAAAAATAATTTTAAATCCATCTTATAATGATGTTTTTTATAGTTTAAAATAATGGAAATTATGTAACTATTATAATAATGTATCATATACTAAAACTAGCACTTGCATCTTGGTGTGCAATGGGTACGCCGAATAAATGTGGAAGGGCAATTAGGGAAAAAAATGGTCCTTTATTTGCATACATTTGTGCAAGACATGAGATCAACTAGTAGGGCATTTTTAAAAAATTGTTTTTTGTGAGACAAATGTATCACTAAAGAAGTGATAGCTTAATTTGAATCAACTATGAATATGCTTATGGGGATCAAAACATGACTCAAAGGATTGAGAGGTTAAATGATTGGTAGGTAAGAGAGAGAGGGATAGAATAGGGAAAGATAATGATAGAAAGGAAAGATAAAGAGATACGTATAACTTGGGAAAGCTAGAGGGTACATGAGAGAGACGCATACATAGAGAGGGAGATATGGAAAGAGATGGGATGAGGGAGAGGGAGAAATAGAAATAGAAAGAGTGAGAAAAAATTAAAGAAAGGAGATGGAGAATAGAAAGATAAAGATATATGAAGCGATATATAGAAGGGATATGTATATAAAGAGATAGCAAGAGACATGAAAGGAATGAAAGGAAAGATGGAGTGGATATGAGAGAGATAAAGGAATTGATGGAGATAAGTAATAAAGAGAATGAGACGGGAGAGACAAAACGATATAAAGGTAGGGCATAAGGAATAAGCTGTTGGGGCTGCCCCCTCCCTGCATGCCCTCCCTCCACTCGATAGTTGGTGGGCCCCACTTTTCTAGCGCATACCCACCCCGAATGAATAAACGACGATCTTGGCCTGCCGACTCACCGCACGGAAGACCATCTTAAGCCCATTACTCTATCATGATCGGAAACAACGTATTTTGCCGGAAATCAATTCAACGGCAAGAGGGAAGCCCCCTACAGGAACAACTATTAATTGGGTCAAGACGTAAGATTGCCGTGAGAAAGTTCACGAAAGCTCTGTAGATTAAAAAATGAGCTAAAAACGATGCAATCCACGAGGTCTTTTTCGAAATGTGTAACAGTCTATATCAAGCTCTGTAGATTGAAAACTGAGCTAAAAACGATCCAATCCACTAGGTCTTTTTCGAAATGTGTAACAGTCTATAACTGAGTTTAATAAATGGGATTTCGTAAAGATGTAGATAAACTTGCAGTAGCCTCGACTGCAATCACAGAACTCTGAGATCCGTATGATACGTATTTAATTCACTTTAAAGCAATTCTTTTTACAACGGCCACGGAAAACGAACGAAAAACGAAGCGATTCTTTTTACAGCGGTGAGAGAAAACAAATGAAAAACGGTCAACGGTCGCGGGCAAAATATATTAATTTTAAATAAATTTATAAATATTGATCAATATTGTTATATTTGAAAAAAATATTAAATTTTAAACTACTCAGCTAATTTCAGAATCTTGGTAAGCGTGCAGCCTGTGCATTTCATTGGCGGTCAATTGTTGCTCTTAAATAAAATCATTGATCATTATTGGTACGTAAATATATTAATAAATATTGATCATTATTGCTACGTTTGAAAATAAAATATTAAATTTTAAACCACTTGCTAATTTCACAATCTCGGTAAGCGTACAACCTGTGCATTTCATTGACGGCCAATTGTTGTTCTAAAATAAAATCGTAAAAATATAACTCTATACGATCAATATAGTATGATATCCATTTATCATTTATTATAGTGTTGCACGATAAGAGAAAAAACTTTCTCCCGATGAATTTGGGAATTGGGGAATAGTATGATATTTTTATTTTTTAAAATTTTCTCATTTTTATTGTATATAATCTGAATGGCCTATACGGCCATCACATTTTACAATCTTATAATATCACAATTAGAATATAATTAAACCTTCGGCATGTGAAGCAAATTTGGAAGACATATTAGTATTAAACGGTCGTACATGGAGAATAAAAAAATTCTTTCGACTTGATAATTAATGAATACGTAGAATAGTCGTGAGGGGATGTGCTAAGTATTTATTAATATGTTTTTTTTTTCAACTAGACCAGCACAACTATGGCCCCTCTTCTAGAATTTGTGTTTGGGTAATATATTTTAATGAATATATTAGTGACTGGATTTTTGGTCTATTGGTCAAATTGAATGGTTCAATTAGTTATTAGAATTTTATATTAGCCTTTGGTCTATTGGTCAAGTTGAATGGCTCTTAACAAGCACACCAAAGATCAAGTCTTACTTAGAATACTACTTCAAATTATGGACTCCAGAATCTTATCCAAAAAGAAAATAAAAATTCAATCCAAAGAAAAAAAGTTAAATACAACACGCCACAAAGTCAAATAAGAACAATTAAAATATAAAACTATGTGAAATCCCAAACTACTCATAGAAGCAATACATCCCAAAACACAATCGAAATTGACATTCAAACTTGCTAATTCAAAAGCTTCATCCAATTCTATGTCCTCCAATCCATCTAAAAATTCCCCATCTTCCTAATTCATTTTGGACCCTTATGTCCTAAAATCCATCATCTTAAATCCTATATCACCTTCTTCATCCACTTTTAGGCTCCTATACCCCAAAATCCATCCTCACTCCATCTAAATCTTTCAAATTCGAAATACACTTTTCTTCCAAAACTCCACCGACGTTCAAGGTGTGTGCCAATGCTCCATGCATTTATCATTTTTTCTTCCAACCCATTCATTATCCAAAATCTATTTTTCATCCTTCCATCCCATTCATCCAATCCTTTGCATATACCACTATCATTTTCCATCTTCCCATCTATTTCATCTCCCTTAACATCATTTTATCAATGTGTGTGTGCATACCTCCAACTGCCATGATCCAATGTAACATTTGTTTAAAAGATGCCATCCATGGAACTAGACACTTAGTCCTTCCAAGCTATCTCCATGTAATGCATCCACTATCCTCCAGATCCTTATCCTTGTCCTTCTCTATCGATACCATTACAAAAATACAAAAAGTAAGAAAAAAGGAAAAAAAAATCAATATGAAAAATCTAAAGAGAAATAATCTAATCAATGGCCAAAACGATTATCTATGGTGCCTTCAGAAATTACCATGATGAAAATATAACAAATAGAGATCATGTACAATTTGTCACCCTTTGCACTTTACACTTGCGGGAAAGCTTCATCCACTCTATCAAAACTATTAAATATCATATCCACTTGCGGGAATCAACTTATTTCTAAACTATAACCTAATCTAACAAAGTAGGGGAAAAACAATCATATAATTTAAAGATAGCTTGTTCAATGGCGTCAACGACTCTCTCTCCTGCCTCTGCGTCTACGACCTCCCTCTCAGTGCTCTTTGTTGGCGATGGCCCTTCTCCGCCTATCGTTCCCCTTGCTTCGCGTGTGTGGGATGTTGGCGTTGCTCGGCCCTCAACTTTCATCGTTCCTGCAGGGGATTTGGGGGGTAAGGAGTCCTCCCATCCCTACCTGCAAGGTGTGCGACCTTTCGATTTGGGGCAGAATGAGTCTCGGAGGTCTTGGCCTCAAAGAAAAATTTTCAGTGAGTTCATCCCTGTTGCCAATGCCATCTCAGCTAATCTGAAAGATGATACAACAAAGGAGATTGCTTATAATGAGTCTATTCTCTGGTGTGATCTGCTGGTTTAGGGGTTTTTGGCCTTCTCTCCCTCAGCTAAGCCCCTGGGTCTCTGATCAATGGGAGCCTCTTATTACTGGTAAAGTCCATATTTTTCCCATGGGTATGGGGTTTTTTGTTGCTAAGTTTGATAATGCTCAAGATAGAAACAATCTTATATGATAATTTTTTTAGCTGAGAGGATAATTTTTTGTTAATGACCAGGCCGTGACACCCTGATTTCAATCCTTCCACGAAATGTTCAATAAGATTCCATTTTGGGTTAGGCTCCCTAATCTCCCTCTACATTTATGGAGTGATTCTCTTTTAGAGGAAGTGGGTAACGCCCTGAGAGATTTCTTGATGATAGATGATGAGTCCTTTGATATCTTCCACTCCACATTTGCTCGCACATTGGTTGATTTGGATGTTTCAAAAGGGTTGCCTATTGAAATTTTACATAGATCTTCTAAGGGTTCTTGGGTTCAAGCCTTGGACTATGAAGGGATTCCCTTCCATTGTAGAAGATGCTTCAAAACTGGTCATGTGGCGGTGCATTGTGGTTTTGAGAAAAAGGCATTGACAGCGACATGGTGGAATGTCACTTCTCATCAGCATTATATGATCATGAAGAAATCTGAACAACCTAGGATTTTTTCAGATGTGGTTGCTACGAAATCACAGGATCTTAGGGCATCCCCTATTGGGGTTGCTGAAACCATGCAAGAGTCTCCAGTTGAAACCCCTATTGTGAGAGGGAATGAGCTTCACGATGCTATTTCTAGAGACAATGCTTTGGCCATTAATTTTGGTGGCCTTTCTGATATAACCAAGCCAGCAGGGATTTCTAATTCTAGTGGCCTTTCTGATAATGCCAAGCTAGCAGGGATTTCTAAGTCTATGGCTGTTGGCTTTCTCTCACAGAATAATGATGCGCTGGGGTGGCATGACATGGAAGTGGAAGTGGAAGAGGGTTGGATTTCTGTCAAGGGAAAGAAAGCTCTATCTCTAATCCCTCTTTTGACATGACTCTCTACTCCCACAAGAGTAGCTCAAAATATAAATCATGATGGTTCTTGTTCGGTGGCTGGCTGCAAGCTGTTCTTTTTGCAGCATTGTGTGAATGGCTGCAAGCTATTCTTTTTGCAGTCTTTTTTCCTTGTTTGTCTATACTTTTAGGTTGGACAACTTTTTGGTTGTGGGTTCCAGATCCTTTTAAAATCTTATTGTAAAGGGTTTCGAGTCCCTTCAAAACTTGATTTTCCCTTAATCAAAAATAAAGTAGGGAAAGGAAAAACACACAAGAAATAAATAAAGAACAAGAAACAACAAATAAGAAATGAAATAGCTCAAGGTAGTGGATGAAACCCTACCTCAAACACGGACAAGAGCAAGACACATCACTTTGAAACTTCAAAATTTAGAACGAAGATTTGCTCAAATCACCTTCATAAGAAGGTTGTCTAAAGTCATAATAGGTTGTTGAGTTCATTTGGAAGTACAATCTATCATGAAAATGAGCTCCCAAGAATGTAGATAGTCATCGACTTTGGTGCAATAAATGCATATTCAACAAGGCTTCACAGTTTGAAGCTCCCAACTACCACAATAGACTAGAGTTTGGATTCGATGATTTCGGGGTCTCTAGGTCTTTACATCCTTTAGATCTTAGGATTATGGAGTATGAAACTTCGAAGAAAAAAAATACACAAGCAAGGAGCATCCCCAGAGTCTAGGGTTTCAAAGGAAGCCTCAAGTACCCTAAATTCCAGGACTCCAACAACAAGCAAGTTACAAAACAAGAAAACAAGAATAAGTCAAAAAAATAAGAAAAGAGAAAAGAAAGAAATAGGGGTACACAAATTTTGTCAAGTAAAATATGGGGGTGAGTATGGAAGGCATAACATGATTCTTAGTTTACACTATGGCCATTATTTTTCTTTTACCCATACTTGCTTATGTAAATATTATTTTGATTGCATGTTCTTAAATATTGATACATTTAGAGGTCAAGTTGTCCTAGGACTCATACAACCTCACACCCTTTGAATGACTTTTGTGTGTTGATAATCATATTCTAAAATGACTTAACATCAAATTTAATTTTTTATTTGAACAACCATATTCAATTTAATTTTCCATGTTAAGTCAATACATTATTTACAAATTTAAAGTTATTAATTGAAATAAATATTATTTTTAATAATTATAAATTATTACCAAATTAATTTATAAAATACTATATCATTTTAATATTATTGAAAATTTAAATATAATATAATTAAATATAAAATATTATTTAAAAATATTAAACATTCAATAGTATACAATTTGAAACTAATAGAATACATAATCAAAACTAGTAAATTAATATTGTACTATAAATATAATATTTGATATATACAACTAAATATTTTCATTTTTAAATCACAAAGCCATGAAAGTAGGTTAGCTAACTATTTCCTTATCCCTAAACATAGGATTGAATGTCCGTAGCCACCTACACTTTCTAAATTTAATAATATCTAAAATTTGTCTCATATATTTTTTGAATTTCTTCATTTAATAAAAACACTTAATATAATATCATCTTATATTTGTTCACTTTAGAAAGTTACATGTATTCAAGAAATAAAATTATGTTTTTCAATGAATTACTTAAGTTGTTAGGGGAAGAGTACCAATTACTACCCATGTTCTAATAATCGTTGACTCCTTGCACACAAAAGCCTCCAATTACTAACTTTAAAGAAATAAAAATAAAATAAAAAATTCTATTAATAAATTTCACATGTACCAATAGTTGCTCATTATTTTAGCATTTATAGACCATAATTGTGTAAGGAAGCAAAGGTGTGCGGAAATGCTTCCTATGCTAATCTTGAGAGGGCGATTATGCAAATTTCAACTTAACTATCACAGAGATCACAAGAAGCACATCGAGTAGAAATAAAACTATAAACACATAGCACAACGATTATCATGGGGAAAACCCATACGGGTGAAAAACCCCACACTCTAAAACCTGCATAGTATATTAACAAATCAACAAGAGATTACAATACACTTGCAATGCAAGTTCTTACAAGAGCATCACCTCAACTCAAGCTCGGAGAGACTTCACTAGCATCCTTCTAGCACCCAGCCTTGCAAACCAAACTCCATCATGCAAACTTCTCTCCAAGCCCTCATTATACTATGGACAAGGCAGGAGTTGAGAAAATATAACACCATAAGAGCCCAAATAATCTCTGCAAGCTAAAAAACCTGTTACAAGGAGAAGCAATGAAGCAAATCACAGAAAGAAAGAATACACAGGAAAAATATGCTCCAAAAGATGAGAGCTCAATAATCTCCAAAATGTATTGTCAAAATAATCCTTCTTCTTACAATGAAAAGAAAGTACTCAACCTTTAATAGGTCAAGAAACCCTAAAAGGGAAAACCTAGGTTTGCACATAATAATTAATTATATGCACCTAAAGTTAGCTTAAGTGTAAAAGAGATAAAGGGAACTTGAATAATTAAACAAATAATATTTAATTAATCAAGTAAATACCTGAATACTCTAACACCCCCCCTTAAGCTAGACTTAGGGAGAAGCTAAAACCTAGAACAACTACTGAAAGCATCAAAGATGGGTCCCGACAACAAGGCTTGATCAAGTACCCAAATATAATGAAATCTCTATGAACTGGAGAAATAGAGAAAACCACGTGGGAACAAAACTCTACTCCAAAAAGAGATGAAAAAGAATATCACTGAAGCATGAAGAACCTACAAACTCTGTCTAAAAATAACTGCTAATCTGGAGAACCTCCACTGAAATAGAACATGACCAGGTAGAGAAGACTATAATCTGCATGAGTGCCCTCAAATGACACTACTCGTATTAGATGGTAAACAAGGCAAACATTGAACTCGAAGATACAGATGGCATGAGAAACCAAAGCCTGAAGAGCTGATCAATCGAACCATGGAAGCATTAGAACCAAGAGGATAAACCTCCCCATAATGCGGAAGTGGGAGAGGGACAGGAACATTGAAAAGGACAGCCAAAAAAACTGCATGACGAAGAACCAAGAACATCAAGGTGCTGAGACACATCATCATGAGGCGAATGTTGTGGAAGGAACACTCACTTGATAAAGGAAGATGGCAAACAACGGGCAAACATCAACCCCCTCATGGCACTTAATCAATAGTGCATGTACAACAAGACACAAGATATGCAAGATTCCAAGTAAACAATGCATGATGGCACTTTATCTCAGTGTGTGTGCATATATACAATGCTACAATGATAAGAAGACTGGAAATAGAAACGAGAATCAAAATAGAGACACCCTACTCAGAAAAGAGATCCCAGGACCTGAAACATCCACGATATCCACCAGAGTGCTGAAAAGAAAAAAACTAAATAAAATATGCATGAAGTAGAATCTAGAAAAAAAAATCATATTTCTCGAAAGTACACAACACACGCTTTCTGAAAATATAAAGTTTTCGAAAAACGGAGGTTGGATGCTCATTCTACGTCTCCCGGAGTGCAAAAAAGAGACCTCACTTTGACTGCAAAAAAAATAGTCAAACAACAAAATTGGAAAAAATTACCAACACCATGAGGTCGGCCTCGAAACCAGCTTTTTGACGCCTATTCGTTTTCAAAAAAAGTACTCCGTATGCCCAAGATAGGGCCAAAAAACCAAATCCACCCCTGAAAAAGCCAAAAAAGGGGGTTTGGTGGCCAATGGGTGGTCCGGTGGCTAGGGAGCGGCACTCTGGTGGTGCTTCAGTGGCTCGGCGGTGTCTCCCCGATAGCTAGGTGGCGGTTCTGGGCGGCGGTGGCCGGAGGTGAGCGGAGGCCGGGGTGCAGGGAGGTTTCTGGTAGGGGCCAGGGAGGAGGCTGGGGGCTACAGGCAGCGGCGGGCCGGTCGGGCGACGGCCGGGGAGCTGGGGGCCGCAGGGAGCAGAGGCCAGGGGCTGCAGGTGGCGGTGGGCTGGTCGGGCGGCGGCCAGGGAGCTGGGGGCCGGAGGGCCGGCAACCGGGGAGTGGAGGGACAGGAGCCCAAATAATCTCTACAAGCTGAAAAACCTGTTACAAGGAGAAGTAATGAAGCAAATCACAGAAGGAAAGAATACACAGGAAAAATATGCTCCAAAAGATGAGAGCTCAATAATCTCCAAAATGTATTGTCAAAATAATCCTTGTTTATGGTGAAAATGGATAACAATAATAACAAGATTCAAAGGCTAAATGAATTCAACCACCAAACCCTAGCCTAACAACAACAAAGATCCACCATAACATATGAAGATTACCTAAGACAATGCAAATCAAATGAAATCACAAAGATTATACCATCACATGTCCAATAGGGTTTTGATCTCCATTCTTCCTATCTCCATTGATCTTGCTTGATATATTTGCTCTCAGATTTTATGTGCACAAGAGCTCAACAAAGAACGGAATGTGGTTGCAAGTAGGATCGTAGTATAATCAAGTCCTTAAGATTAGCGATTAGGGTTTGATAATGAAGAAAACATCTCCTTAAATAGAAGACACAATATGAAATGGAGGGATAAGATTGAGAGGTGTAAAAGGAGGTCGGCTAGGATTAGAGGGTAGGTAGAAGAAATAATAAAATAATGAAAGAGGTAGGTAGTGTAGGAATTAAGAGATGAATGACATGTGTCATGTGTAGAAAAAGCTAATGAATTAATTAAATAAATAAAGATTTATTTAATTAATAGAAGAAATGAGATCAATTAAATAAATAAAATATTTATTTAATTTAGGAAAAGGATAATTTAAATAAATAAATGTATTTATTTAAATGAGAAATAAGGTTAGAAGAGGATAAATGAATTAATTAAATAAATAAAGATTTATTTAATTAATAGAAGAATTAGGCTTAGATAATTAAATAAATAAAATATTTATTTAATTAGACATGACAATTTTAGGTGTCTACAGTTTGCCCCTCTTTGAGACAATGCGGCTTGTCGCGTTGTTTCAAAGAAGATAAGATGAACTGATACAAAGTTGCCCCAAGATGGGAATTATATGCCCTCTCGAGAGATTGGATGAAAATGTCTAAAAAGATTGCAGACAATCTCTCGATAAGAAAGACGGGATAGAATGGACTAACCGAATAAAGTGACAAAGTCACGGGATAAAGAAGACTGACTCGGGAAACGAGGGCGAGGGCTAGGGTAGGCTATAAGATAGACCACGGGGGAAAATACGTCCTCATTGTCATCCACACATCCACGAGAGTAGAGTGCAGAGCGAGAAAAGAGCAGCAACAGTCAGCAGTGATGGCTTTCGTTCATAGATTCGACCGCGTTCGCCGATTCCAGAGGCCAGCAAAGGCAGAAGAGCCGGTAAGTGTCGCAAAACCTCCTCGTACTTTGACGTATCTAATTTTGTCATTAATGCACGTCGAATAGGGTAATAAATGCACTTAGACTAAGGTCCAAAAAAGTGTCAAAAGTCATTTAGGCGCGTCTGCGTTGGTGCCAGGCGCGTCTGTGTTCGCTAGGCGCGCCTGTGTTTGTGCTAGGCGCGTCTATGTATGGACCCGCGTCTGTGTCAAATGCGGCCACGTCTGTGCTGTTCAGGCGTGTCTGCGTTGTTTGGGCGCGTTTATGCACAACATAGGCATGTGTGTGTCAAGCAGGCGCGTCTACGTTGTACAGGCGCGCCTGTGCAGTCTGTAGGCGCATTTATGTAATGTAAGTGCATTTGTGCTGAACAAAATGCAAATTTTGTCTTCTAGGTCAAATCGGCAGTTCTGTGATGAACATACGCTGTCGATTGGATAAGCTGCTGAGAGGATACACTCAAGCAGGTCCTCTAGAGAAGATCAGGATAGATCAAGGCACTTTGTGATGAACAGTGAGTACCAAGATAGAGTACTTTGTGATGAACAGGGAGTACCCAAAATGTGAGCAACACTTTGTGATGAACAGGGAGTGCAAAACACGTAGTACTTTGTGATGAACAAGGAGTACCACTAGAATAGAAGCAACACTTTGTGATGAACAGTGAGTGTCACTTGGATAGATAGAAACATTTTGTGATGAACAGTGAGTGTCACTAGGATAGATAGCCATTTAGATAGCGAGTAGCATTTTGTGATAAACAGTGAATGCCACTATAACTGACATGATTGATTTGCTTGTCTGCAAGAGTATTTGCCTATGTTGGAGTCACGGGAGAGATTCCCGTCGACGCAGAGGTTGCGACCTGAGTTGACACTTGGGGACAGAGCTGCCATCGAGGAGATGGGGTTGAGACATGTGTTGTATGTGCCTGAGTTTTGGGCAAACATGGGTTTGCTGAGTACGTTGGCTGAGAGATGGCACTCAGAGACGTGCACATTCCATTTGCCGATGGGTGAGATGACCGTCACCCTTGAGGATGTATACAGGATTCTGCGGGTGCCAATTGATGGGGATCTGATTCCGTATGATCGAGACGGAGACAAAGAGGCCTTGAGACGGGTATTTCAGGACCCTGGATTGGAGATGAGGGCAGGACATGTGGCATGGGACACCATGACAGCCACAGGGTTAGCATTGCCGGCAGTGATCGGAGGAGCTATCAGTGGGTTCCTGTGTCTAGACAGGGCGACACGGGGGTTGGCTGTGGGCTGGGGGGGAGCACTGGAGACACTGGTGACACAGCACACCAGATATGCCTGGGGACCATGTGTGCTGGCCCATTTGTATTACAAGCTTCACCAGTTTGTGTATCATGGATCAGTGGGATTGGGTTGTGGAGTGACACTGCTGCAGGTATGGGCTTATGAGAATCTGCCAGTGACGAGGCCGATACACTTCAGAGGCAGGGGACATGGACGCAGTTTTGTTCATTTGTATGACATGATCATGTCGCAGCCATGGATTGGCAGGTTGGAGCACTGGCGACGAGTGATAGACGACATTGATGTGGTCATCTGGAGGCCATACCTGGGATGCGAGGAGTGGGAGGACGATGCAGTAGAGCTTCCCTACACCTTTCGGAGCATGTATCTGATTGAGCAGATGCCCTATGTGCTGGAGAGACAACTTATAGATAGGGTTTGCTGACAGTATGGCAGGATCCAGAGGATGCCACGGGGCTCGGGCATGTATGCCCGCAGAGTCAGAGATCAAGCGCAGTTTGGGCCGTTACTGTCATATGATCAGGCACTCACACAGCTAGCAGAGATGGTGCCCCTACCCTGGGACATGTGGCCTGAGATCGAGGACGCCGGGATGGATGCTGAGTATATAGCATATTGGGCAGAGCATCCATTCCCCCGATTGACAGATCCAGGAGAGGCACTGGAGGGAGATGGTGGGGGAGATGATGATGATGGTGGAGGCGATGGGGGCAGAGGCCGACAGAGGAGGAGAGGAGTAGTGGGAGAGAGGCGAGTTGCACCTTGGAGGGAGGGTGGGGAGGAGAGACAGGCTCAGGTGGTGAGGGGTCGCGGTGGATTGCCCTTACAGGTGCCAGCAGCACAGGGTCCCAGGCAGGTACAGAGACAGGGACAAGTACAGGGACAGGGTCATGTACAGAGATAGGTACTCGTACAGGGGCATGTACAGAGACAGGTACCCGTACAGGCACCAGTACAAGTACAGGTACAGGGGCAGGCACCCGTAGAGGGGGAGCCACAAGCAGAGGCAGAGGGGGCTGACCCAGAGGAGGATGAGCTGATTGAGCTCAGGGAGATCTGTCAGGGACAGGCAGATGAGATTCAAGAGCTGGAGAGGGAGAGGGATTGGCTCAGGACCAGGCTCAGAGATACTGAGCGAGAGAGAGATCAGGCTATCCAGCACTATACAGAGGCTGAGACAGCACTGAGGGTAGGGAGACAAGCAGCTGAGGACACAGTGGCAGGATATGCTTATGTCCTACGGGCAGGAGAGGAGATAGCCTACTGGAGGGACCTCTACTATGGTGTAGTGCCAGCAGATCAGCGGGCGAGGAGCTTCCATAGACCGTCGCGTACAGCGACAGCTACGGGAGGGAGTCGGAGGAGACAAGCATCGAGTGGTGGGGTCATGGGTCCTCCACCACCACCAAATAGAGGGGACAGGCGGGATGATCCTGGGGTGGGTCCCTCAGGGGCTCAGATTCCATCGAGGCCAGGCGGCTCCGAGGGAGGGAGTTCATCATAGCCGTAGAGGGCTCCCTTTGTATCAGTATTTGTACCATTTTTGTATGATGATGTAGACACCTGCGGGTGATTTTGTAGCCATATGATTTTTTACATCATTGTATCATGACACTTTTGATTATATATATGAGATGATTCATTTTTGCGGCAGCTATATGCATGTGTACCTATGTGATGAGAAGTTCTTATGATGTATGTGTGATGCTTATAATATGGATGCAAATATGTATATGATGCAATGCAATATATTTTTTTGTTCTTTTATGTTTTATATGTGTATGCATGATGCAAATGTGAATGTATGTAATGCAAATGAATATGATAATGCAAATGAAAATTGTGCTAACATGTGTTATGTGTAGGATGTGATGCAGTTGTAATATCTATATGTATGTATGAAATGCTTATATGTGGTAATGCAGGTACAAACTACATGAAATGCAAATGTTTTTGGTGTGTCATTATACTCACTCATGTGATAGCGGGCTACACGGACTCAAGAAGGATGATGGAAGTCAATCAAGAAAGGGGGATGAAAGATAGAAGATATGAATGTGAAAGAGCTTCTTGTGTGTTATCATCATTGAGCTTTATTATGGCAAGGAGGTGATGACAATCGAGGCATATGTTCGACCCAGAAAGTCATTGTACCTGTTTGCATGGAGATAAGACAGTCACAAACAAGGAATGCCCCAGTTCACACTAGACTCACAGTGTCCTCATATCCTTGGACAAGTCATAGCATTACTAAAAGACAATCCACAGACAGCAAATACAAATAGGTGATGAAACCCCATCCTCGCCTTTCTAGTCAAAGACATCCTGGAGATATAATCTCTAGTCAGAGACATCCTGGAAATGCTAAAAGACATGTCACCAAAAGATAAAATCAAAAGAAAACCAAGACTCGACACCAACATCCACTGTATTCCTCAAGTTTAGTGTCTCTTGTCACTTGTATAAGTCTTATTTGATTGTGGTCACAATGTTTACTTTCACAAAAAGGATAGATAGCACTGAACCATATGTTGTCTGAGTCTGTTGAAAGATTTGATTTTGTTGAAGCTCATTGTTGCTACTGTGTCTCATCTGAAACTGATTGAATCCATGAAACTGATACTTTATTGCAGAGAAGATGAAACTTTATTGCGGACTGGCGATGCAGATGTTGTTTTATTGCGGATTGTGCGCGGATAGACTGAAGGAAGCTAGAAGAAACTGTACTCCTTGAAACATGTGATGTTCTCAGTTCCACCCATCAGTAGACGTAGGATTTGCCTTAGCCACAGATAGGATCTGATTTATTATGGATGGAAAGGGAGGTTTATTATGAATGGCTAACCAATCTTGGGTAGATCAATAACAAGCCATGATGGGAATGTGTAAGTTTATTGTGAATGGATAGGTTGTGAGTGTGTGCAAAGTGAAAGGATGAAAGTGGATCCTGAAGGAAGGAGGAGCAATGTCTCTACAAATGGTGCTGGTGACCCAGTTTTCACCATGGTACTTTCCCAGGGCGCCACCGAAGTGGTTTTCACTGTTGGACGAAATTATTTCTCTTTACTTTTTTCGATTTTTTGTTTTTTTTTCTGTGTCACAAGGCGCCTATTTGCCAGGTTTTCACCAAGTAACGATTTTTTTTGTTTTTATAAACTTTTTTTGTATTTTTGAATTAGGATATTCCGAAGAGCTATGTGTAGAACCTGTGAAGGTGCATGTTGTTGATAGGATCCTCTAAAGGTTCACCTTCTGTAGTTGAAAGCTGATATGCCCCGGATCCATATACTGTCGTAATGATGTAAGGACCAAGCCAATTTGGTTCAAACTTGCCCTTCTTCTCTCTGTCCTACTGATTCTTGGGGTTTTCTCTGAGGACCAAATTACCTACCTCAAATGTGCGAGGCTTGACCTGGTGATTGTAGTTGCGACTCATTCGTTGTTGATAAGCCTTGAGATGATTGAAAGCAGTTTGTCTCCGTTCATCCAGTAGTTCTAGTTCCTGTAAGCGAGAGACCCTATAGTCTTCATCATTGATAATGTTTTGCAAAGAGACCCGTAAAGAGGGTAACTCGACCTCAATAGGCAAGATAGCTTCAGCGCCGTAGACAAGTGAATAGGGTGTAGCTCCTGTAGGTGTGCGAACACTTGTACGATAGGCCCAAAGTGCAGGATTAAGTTGGATATGCCAATTGCGGCCAACGTCGTCGACTGTCTTCTTAAGGATTTTAAGGATTGTTTTATTAGATGCCTCAGCTTGGCCATTACCTTGGGGGTAATATGGTGTGGAGAAATGATGGGAAATATGAAAGCGGTCACAGAATTCACGAACATCCTGATTTTTGAAGGGACGCCTGTTATCAGTGATAATGGAAACAGGGATACCATATCGGCAAATGATATAGTTCAGGATGAATGTAGCAATTTGTTTTCCAATGACTTGTGTGAGAGGCATGGCTTCAATCCATTTTGTAAAATACTCTGTAGCAGTGATAATGAATTTATGACCATTAGAAGAAGGAGGGTGAATCTTGCCTATGAGATCGAGTCCCCACTGACAAAAGGGCCAAGGAGACGCAAGTGGTTGTAGTTCTTGTGCTGGCGCATGTATGAGGTCTCCATGAATTTGACATTGCTTACATTTCTTGACAAACTGATATGAGTCTTTTTCCATGTTGGGCCAGTAATATCCAGTCCTAATGAGTTTCTTGGCCAAGGTAGGACCACTAGCATGTGGACCACATATCCCTTCATGCACTTCACGTAACGCAATCTAAGCTTCATCGCTTTCTAGACATCTAAGAAGAGTGCCATCTAGACCTCGCCGGTATAGGATATCAGCTAAAATGACATATCGAGAGGATTGACGAATGAAGGTGCAGCGTTGATTATTTGATAGATCAGGAAGTAGGGTATTGTCGCGAAGGTATGTGAAGATGGAACCATATAACTGGGATTCGGGACCAACAACACATATCATTTCAGTAGGAGTGATCTCATATGAAGGAACCAAAAGGTTGTCCACCAAGAACTCATAGCAAGTCTCATTTTGAGGTAGATCAATCAGTGAAGCAATTGTAGCCATGGCATCTGCGGCACGATTCTGCTCTCTTGGTATCTGCTCAAAATCTATCTTTGTGAAATGTTGTTTCAGGTCATCCACCATTTGTTTGTAAGGCATTAATTTTTCATCTTTTGTTTGGTAATCATCAGTTGCTTGACGGATGACTAGTTGAGAATCCCCAAAAACATGAAGTTCCTGAATCTTCCACTGAACTGCAATTTGTAATCCAGTTGTTAATGCCTCATATTCTGCTATATTGTTAGTGCAAGGAAATGATAAGTGGTATGATTTTGGTATAGAGTCGTCTTGAGGAGTTATAAAGAGGATGCCAGCTCCTGCCCCATGCTGTGTGTATGAGCCGTCAAAGTATAATTGCCATGGTTTTGCATGTGATATTGCTAAAATGGATTCATCTGGAAATTCTGAACTTAGAGGAACATCATCAATCATGGGAGCATCTGCTAATTGATCTGCGATTGCTTGTCTTTTTATTGCTTTTCTGTCCACATACTCGTTGTCGAATTCACTCAGGATCATTACCCACTTGGCTAGTCGCCCAGTAAGTGTTGCTTTATTGAGAAGGTATTTCAATGGGTCTATCGTTGCAACCAACTTAGTCTTATGAGTGAGCATATAATGTCATAATTTCTGTGAAGCAAAGACCATGGCAAGACATGCACGTTCGATTGGTGTGTAGTTTAGCTCATATCCCACCAATGTGCGACTGATATAGTATACTGCCTTTTCCTTGCCCTCAGCAATTTGTTGTGCTAGGAGTGCCCCCAGTGCTATTGGATTAGCTGAGATGTATAGTAACAGAGGCTGATCTGGAACTGGTGGCATCAAAACTGGCGGATTCAAAAGATAATCTTTGAGCGTCTGAAAAGCCTATTGACAGTTATCATCCCATTTGAATTTGATGTTTTTATGTAGCAGGTGCTGAAAAGGATTACACTTATCTGCAAGTTGTGCTATGAATCTCCATATGGACTGAATTCTGCCTTGTAAGGATCGAAGTTGACTGATATTTCTAGGTGGTGGCATTTCCAAGATAGCCTTGACTTTTGCTGGATCGGCTTCGATTCCTCTTTTGGACACAATGAATCCTAGGAGCTTCCCGAAGGTTACTCTGAAGACACATTTCTTGGGGTTTAACCTTACTTTGTATTTTTCCAACCGATCAAAGACGACTGAAAGTATGTCCAAATGTGTATCTCTGTCTACTAATTTACCCAAGAGATCGTCAACATAATCTTCCACGGTTATGTGCATGAGATCATGAAAGATAGTAGTCATGGCTCTTTGATATGTAGCACCTGCATTTTTTAGCCCAAAGGGCATGACATTCCAGCAGAAAGTTCCCCAAGGACAAGTGAATGATGTTTTGTGTTGATCCTCGGGTGCGATCCTTATTTGATTATAACCAGAAAATCCATCCATCAATGATAACATCTTGTGACCTACCGTGAGATCCACAATCAAGTCAATATTTGGCAATGGGAAGTCATCCTTTGGACAAGCTTTGTTGATGTCTCTGAAATCTATACATATTCTGATGCTGCGATCTGGTTTACTGACAGGTACCAAATTGGAGATCCATTCAGGATAATCAATTGGGCGTATGAATCCGACATCCAATAATTTTTCAAGTTCTGCTTTAACTAGTAATGCCACTTGTGGATGCATTTTTCTTAATTTCTATTTCACTGGCTTTGCCCCCGGTTTGACTATCAAATGATGCATTACCAAATCCAGATCTAGTCCAGGCATGTCAGCGTATGACCATGCAAAGTTGATTTGTCGTTCTTTGAAGAAACTTATGAATTTTGACCTTTCGGACTCCGTCAACGATTGAGCTAGGAATATATTGTGTGGAACCTCTTCTGTACCAATGTTTGTCTTGATAGTCTCCTCTACCAACATGGATGACTTTTCCTCATATGATGCTGGGAGAATGTCGAGCCTTCCATCTTCGGGTGCCTCAGAGAGGTTTTCGTCCTCAGATACGTCCTTTCTTTTTACTTTTTTGGGATCAGATAGTGCCATAGTGTGGTTTTCGCCATAAGACCCTTGATTTGTTCTTATTTTCACATTTTTGCGACTGGAAGGTCCGACACCCTCACCAAAATATGCCATGTTGTTGAGTTCTATAGTGTATCCTGCTTTGTGGTCCCCAGGGGGAAGATCATCTCGTATGCCAAGATAGTCAATAATAGCTTCATCATTTTGGAATGTGTCAAACTGTGCTGGTCCTTCATGATCCCAGCCAATGAGTTGGTGGTGAACAAGGGGAAGGCCTTTAATATCTTCGAAGTTAGCAGGGCTAAGAGTGAAGATGTGGTTATATTCAGGTATATCAAGGAAATCGTCGAGGTCATCGATGGCACTCTCCTCATCAGTTTCGATCGCGAGCGAATCCAAATTGTCATCACTAGTAGCGCATTCCGGGATAGGTGTTCTCATCCTATGTGATTTCAACCTAGAACCTTGAGACAAAGACTGTGTGGAATTATCTTGGGTTGTTTCTTGACCAACTCTGAACTTTTTATAAAATTCCTCTTCTTCTATGGGTTCATCTGGCTCTCTGAATGTCTCTGTGAGCTCATAGTCACTGGAGGATTTGTCTGAACCCCATTCCCATTCGTTGGAGTCTGTGGAGTAGCAATCCTCTTGTTGAATTTTGGCAACTTTGATTTGTGATGCTTTTTCTGTCCTTTTAGTGTGGATCTTGGAGGTTAGAAAACCAAGTCCCTTCGAACGTTCCCTTTTTACAATCAATTCAGGTTGTAAAGGTTCAATGACACCTTCCTTTCGTAACCCAAGAGGGCTTTTTCCATCATACCCGAATTTTTGTAGAATCTTGAAGCCTTTGCCATATTTGTCACAGGGTATATTGATGTGACCTTGTGTGTTATCTTCAATGTCTCTGTATAGCATTTTGTATAAACCTTCCTCTTCCAGTTCGCCCCATCTTTGAAAGGTAGTAGGGTCCCATTTGAATACCACAATAGATATTTGCTTGTTAGGATGTGTTCTTCCATATTCCTTTGGAGAACTCATGACTTGTCGTAAGTACATGGTCTGATTTAAAGTGTATTCTCCCATGCCTTTGTCTTGAAATTTACTTTTAAGCTCACCTTGCTTTGATGTCGAAGGTTTTAATGACTCAGGATCAATGTATGCCGAAGAAGGAACAGCTCCACGATTACTGGGAATGATGGTCTCAGTATGTGATGTCAGGTTATTGCAATATATGAATGGATTAGGATCACCGTTAACTGTTACCTCGACTCCATTGTGAGGAAACTTAATGCATTGGTGATATGTCGATGGGACTGCCCTCATTTCATGGATCCAAGGACGTCCTAGCAATATATTATAAGTGAGATCTGGATCCAAGACTTGACAAACCACATCCTTTGTAACTGGTCCAATTCTTAGAGGTAAGGTGACCGTGCCTTTGGATGAGCACTCTTCATCATCATATGCCTTGATGGTGATTTGATTTGTTGAATTCACAGCTTTATTAGAATATCCCAATTGTTTAATAGTGCTCAATGTACAAATGTTTAGACCTGCTCCTCCATCTATCAGGACTCATTTGATTCTATGTTTGTGTATGAAGGCTTCAATGTGTAACCGTGCATTATGTGGCTGACTTACAGAGGCGTCATCGGCTTCTGTGAATGTAAGGGAATGTGGAACGGAAAGGTATCCCACCACGGCTTGAAACTGGTCCACGTTCAAATCAGTGGGAACGACGGTTTCTCTCAAGATTTTGTCAAGAATAGCTTTATGAGCGGGGGATATGCGTAAGAGCTCAAGGATGGAGATGAGCGTGGGTGTCTTCCCTAACTGTTCTACAAGGTCATACTCAGGTTTGGTTGATGAAGAAGCGGTATTTTTAATGGAGGCACCTGGCAAAGTAATTTTACCTTGACGGGTTGTAACATGACATTTAGAGGTAGGTTCGGAAGAAGATCCAACACCTCTTAGGATAATCTTGGGTCGCTGGGTAGAACTCTCAGGAGTTTTGTCCTTAATGATAATAGTAGAGACATGATTGTCCATCGAGATATGATTGATAGTTGAATCATAGTTGTAAGGTGCTCTAGTATAGTTGGTTTGATCATTTGTGGCTTTAGCTTTTCCCTTGTCATGCTTTGGGAACGACTCCTTAAACATCTCATGTTCTTGATTGGATGAGTGTCCCTCAATCTCAATGTCACCTCTATCAATGAGATCTTGTATGATATTCTTCAGTCGATGACAATTCCCTGCCTTATGACCCTTGCTCTTATTAAATTCACAATACTCATCATCATTCCACCAATTTGGTTTAACCTTTGGTTCATATGGAGGAAAATCTGGAACTGTGATTACCTTGTTTGCCACTAGCTTCTTGAAAACTGACTCAAGTGGTTCTCCCAATGGAGTGTACTTCCTTCGTGATCTAGAAGTTGTTTGAGTATTCACTTGATTGTCTGTAGAACTTGATCCCGAAAAGATGAATTTGGGTTGCACTATGTTGGCATCAACAACACCATCATTGACTGTGTTCTTGTTTTTATTCCAAAATCTTGGCTTGTCTTTTCCTTTAAAGTCATATTTGTTTTCCTTGAATATCTTAATGACTCCTTGTTCAATTAGGACCTTCTCTGTTGCTAAGCCTTTTTCAATAACATCCATGAAGGTGGACAAACAAGCTTTCCTTAGATCATAGTCAATGTCTTTGTTAACATTCTGGGTGAACATTTCTACCATTTGTTTTTGTGGAATTTCACAAGAGCATCTGCTGGCTAGATTTCTCCATCTTTGTAAAAATGATGCAAAAGACTCTCCCTCTTTTTGCTTGGTGTTGCACAAAGTAGTGACTGAGATGTCTGTCTCTATATTGTAGGAGAAATGTTGAATAAATGCCTCTGCTAAGTCACCCCATGACTTAATACCAGGTGGTAGTTGGGAGAACCATTCCATAGCTTGATCACCTAAGCTTTGTGGGAATAATCTCATCAAATATGTCTCTTCTGAAGCTACTTCAATGCAAGCTGTGAAAAACTGTCTTATGTGTGCCTTAGGATCCCCTTTTCCTCTATACTTATCAAATTTAGGCATCACAAAGTGTGTAGGAAATGGAGGCATTGGAATGCTCTTGTCAAATGGATAAGGACATATGTCTCTCATTGTGTATGTTGGCTTCGGTGTATTTATGTCCTCCATTTTCTTTTGTAAGTCCCTGATTTGTTGCTCCAAATTGCTCTTAGGTGGAGATCGACTTCTTGAAGCATACCCCATGTTTGAGGCACCCATTGGAGGAGGAGCCTGTTGCATATATGGATGATATTGATCATACACATGTTCATATGGAGGAGGTCTATAGTGATGCTGCATATATGGACCACTTGGTATAGATTCATGTTGAGGAACACCATATCTATTTTGTGCATGTATATCATACTCTACAGGTATGTCATGTTCTAATGTGTTGCCCCCAAATTTGACATGGGGTTTCCTTGTGTCCAAATTTTGAGCATGCCTTTGCATATCCAATTGTTTTGGTTGATCCGTAGCTTGAGTATGTGATTGAGCATATCTGTCTGCGTAAGACTTCCATAATGGTCTGCGAAGGTGAGTATCATATGCTTGACCATGTGTATGTGGGACCTCTGGTTTTTGAAGCAAAGATGATGGCGATTCAGTTACCATATATGGTCCTCTATTTCCTCCAATATTAGGCCTCCTTTGATCCATGTTGGAGTGAGTTTGTTGCAAAGGTCGATTTTCCATTATTTGAGACATGTCAAAATCATGAGGTATCTTGGCTCCACTTTGTGCCATCATTTGTAAGAAGTATTGTCTATCTGTCCTCATTATTTCCTCAACCAATCGATTGAAATGGGGATTCATAATGGATTCTTCCACATCTGCTAAATGTATTGAAAAATTGTCCATATTGTCATTGTGTGTAGCATTGTTGTTTGTAGTGTCCGTGTTCTCAATATTTGGAATGTTTCTATAGACATCCATGTCAAGTAATGTAGTGTGATCAGTATTGAAAAAGACATCATTGTCATACTCATAAGAACTCATGTTTGCGGACTCTTGAGCCTCTTTAGTTTCTCTCCTAGATTTTTGAAGATGAGTTTCAACCATGAAGTAGGTATTGACCAAGATGTGTGAGACTAGATGAAAATGGAAAGAGTATGGAAGACCAAGAGCTGGATGGAATGTAAATGAATCTGAAGTGTACTTGCAATGCCCAAAGTGTAAGACCAAGTATGTATGTAGTAGAGTAGGTGTGACTTCCAAAGAGAGGATAGTTTCTCTTGATGAGGTAAGTTGACCTTGACTCTAAGTAGGACCAAATGAGACCCAAAGGTAAGAAACCTTGATGAGGGACCACTTAGCAAAGTGTTGTTGTATGTAGTGTGTTGACAAAGTATGATGAGGACAAGCAATTGACCTTTTGACTCAAGTTTAGACAAGTGTGAATGTAATGCAAGATGTGAAGCAATGATGGACTGTGTGAGACCCAAAGACAGGTTGAATGCTAAATGAAACCCTGGAGAAATGACCTAGGAAGCTCAAGAATTCCGAAACTGATTTCTTTTGTTTGTTGGACTGTGAAATTTTTTGCAATTCTGGACATAGACGCTCCTGTATACTTCACAGACGCGGTTCCCCGACACAGACGTGTCTCTGTTCAACATAGACGCTGTTAGAAACACATACGCGATTCTGCCCTTCACAGACGTGCTTAGATGACATAGACGCGATTTGAATAGACACAGACGCGTTTCTGTAAATTTTGTGCAATTTTTTCCAATCTGTGAAGTCGTTTTTGTTGTGACCAAATCTCCCTGTTTGATTGTTTTTCGTGACAAGAGGACACAATGTTGATGAGGACTCAATGTTTGCAAGTGTCTAGACTCAAAATGACTCCAAGAAAAGTGTGTTGTTTGATGTAAAATTTGTTTTGCATACACTTGAAGACACAAAAGACACAATGTTTTGCTGTTTGGTCTTGAATGTTTGAATGTTTAAAATAAGTCAAGCACAATTCTTATGGCTGGCCAAGACAATAGTTGTTGATCCCACATAGGGTTTTACCCTCGAGGCTATGCTATTCAGAGTGGATACTTAGATGCTTGACCTCACTGGCTCCACCCTCGACACTCACTTCTCGGGTCAGCCAAGCATCAGTCCCCATGAAAACTCCCCATGGAGAACTTTGTATCTCTACTAAGAACCGTATGTGTGTGGGTCGCTACCAGAGGTCCGACCTCCTGCCCCAACAACTAGAAGGATTTGGGCTTCTAAAACAAAAAGGTGCTAGTAAGGGCATTTGCTCGTGTGGCCATACATGCGGCACTTTCAGCTCTGTAAATACAGAAGGCTCCCAGCCGGTAGGGGTTACGCCCTACAAATGATCAAATAAATTTGATCAAACGGGTTTATGGGGAGACATAGTGTCGGTATGAACTAATCAGCACACGTTATTCATAGTTTTCACCATGAATACATTTGATTATAGTGGTTCAGAAGAGGTGGGTTTTCCTCGCTACCACTTGGGTCATTCTCTTCTCACTAGTAGTCCTAATGACCACACGGGAAGACAGGCCCTCTAAAGATTAAACAAAAAGAGCCTATTGCTCAAGACACAAAAGACAATGATTCAATTTTAGTGCACCAATGGAAGTGTTTGCTAGTCTATGAAAACAAGGCACACAATAAAAATCCAAAAACCCTTGCCAAGGACCTGCAACCAAAGGTTGTTAGTAGTTTGGATTTGTTTCAAATAATCACCCTTTCCTGCAAACACACAAGTTAGGTAAATTTTAAAACCCAAAAGACTTTGTGAAATAGGGGCCTTCAACCAAACAATTTAGCATATTAGTATATTTTTATCTAGGAAAATTATTATGGTTGGGTTGTACTTTGACAACTTATGTTGCACAATTTTTCAAAAAATTATGCTAGGACAAGACTACCATTAAACCCAATTTACCACATTCTGGACAATTGAGCCTCAATTAAATACATGCACAAAAAAAGATCAATTGTAATGCATCCAAATTTGATTAAAAATATTTCAATGTTGAAAGCATATGACACAACCCTCAACATTGAACCCACTTTACCATAGATGATGCAACCCTCTACATTAAACACAGTTTAACACAATATGGACAATTAAAACTCATTTGAATACACACAAAATAGAAAAATATCAATTGTAATGCATTCAAATGAGTAAAAATTATTTCAATGCTAAAAGTATATGACAAAACCCTCCACATAATGAAAAATACAAGTTGTCTAAATGCAACAATCAATATATCTAAAATTCATTTCAATGGGAATAGAAAAATAGAACATGTTTCAAAATAGAAGTTCCAATCTAATTGAGAAACCTATTTAAGCATAATCAGGTCAATTTCCATTAAATCCACACCACCGCAATGTTGAACAGTAAAATACAATTTGAATGCATATAGCCACTATAAGTACTGCAGTCCATTTATCTAAAATTCATTCGAATGTGGGCTAGGCATGAGATCTACTTCTATGCAATCCAAATACAACTCATATAACAAAAAATAGTCCTATGTAAATGGATTCATGCAGTTTTTCTAAGGCAAACAAAATCACATGAAACTCATCTAATTGCAAACATGTAACCAAAATTTATTTTAGTGGAATGAGCTGAAATGAAACTTATTCTAGTGTAACTAGACAAAATAAAAAATCGTTTGATATGTGAGACCAAATTCAATTAGTATAGAATAAATTAAGCTAATTTGAATGCAATGAGATGAATCAAAATGTAATCCAAGTATATAAACCATTCCACTATCAAAAGCAAATTGTGGCATAAGCCTTAAATGAATGTAGCCTATCTTAATGGAAATCAAATGCAAAAAAATTCCTATAATAATTGAGATATATTTTAGTGTATGGAAGACAATTGAAACACATTAGGAAGACACAAGACACACCTCAATGAAATTCAAAATAGATAAAGACCATTTGAATGGATTGGATTAAAAAAAAAAGAAGATTATTTTATAGTCCATGATGCCAAGCAATCTATTTATGGGTCTACAAATGGCTTGTGGCAACATGGGACTACCCTATACTTTGTAGGAGGCACATAACTATGCTACAAACAAGGCATGCATACCTTAACCCCTTGTGGGATTTGAACTTGTGATCTCTCTTTCAAGAGAACAAGTTTTCAATTCAATCCACATAAGTAATGCATATCCCAATCCTAAAAACCAAATATATGGAATCCGCAAGCCAAAATAATGAAACTAATTCAAATGTAGCCTATATTGACAAAGTCCTTTGAGCCCATTTTTAGTGGTGACCCAACCAGAAAGACCCATTTAAAAGCTTGGAAGCACATCAATCACGTGCAATCTAAACCAATATAACCCATCTAAATAGAGATATACCAATTCTAATGCGATTCAAATAAAGAAGAACCATCCCAACATAATCTAGATGAGAAGATAATTCATCCTAGTACAGTCCAAATGAGAAATCAGCATGTCCCAATGCAATCTTTTAAATCCATAAAACCCATCTAGATGTAGGTGATATAATTGAAGTCCATTTCAATGGAGGCTAAACAAATGAAACCTAGCCCATTTAAAAAAAAAAGAAACCTGCTTCACTTCCTACTCAACCAAAATGTTATCGGATCTTGGTCAATCAATGATTCCCACATGCTACAATCACCACCATCACAATCACCATCATCATCAAAATCCATTATTTTGAACACATTCTTCAATCCAACCATTTCTATATCTCATTCCAATCCAAGAACTTAGATTTTGGATCCTGACAACTTTGACTTGTTCTTCTACTACTTAATCGAAACCCAGTTCTACCATCTACCATATAAATAGAACAGGTATTGTGATTATGATGGTCTTCTCATTTTCCTTTTCCTTTCCCAAGATGCAAGGAACATATGCTTATTGCTTTGATGCATCTTTTGATGATTTTACTCTAGGGAACTATAGGGCTACACATTACCATGTATTACTTGATGAAAAAAAGTTTAGTATAGATGATATTCAATTTTTTGTGTATGCATTTTCATATGTGTAAGAATCAATGTCTTTTTCTTACTTATGTGTAATGTTATTTCTATTATAATCTATAAGTATTGTAATATATATTTTTTGTCATAGGTATCAAGAAGTACCACAACAATATGTACAAGTATGTTTGGAGTCCCTAAAGACTTCTAGAGAAATTTCATTGAGTTTTTTCGTCCAATTATTTCTATTGAATTTCTATTTTTAAAGTCATAATTTTGATGCTTATTCTTGAATTGTATATAGTGGCTCCAATAAACTATACCTATCAGGTTGCTAGAGAGATTCAATAGCTCTTAACTGTGGAGGACAAGGCAAAAACATTTTAGAAACTAGAAGAGACAACTCAAAAAAATATCATGGATTCAAATGCATTAATGTCTTCAAATTTGATTTCTCCCTTTACAATTTTTTTATTAATGCATAAATTGTTTTTGTATGAGCTTTTGGATTTGATTGTGTGAACTTTTTTGCATCAACATTTCAGATCACATTTGTGATTCTATGTTGCATCAATGATTGGTATCTTCTTTCATCCTAATGATGGATCACAGAGTGTGATCCGAAACGTTGATGCAAAAAAGTTCACACAATCAAATCCAGAAGCTCATATAGACATACTAATGGATTGTGGAAATCTACTAATATTGCATAAATTGTTGTCCATAACCATGATTTCTCTATCATTGTTGTTAATCGCCATCCAAATTGTAGATAAATACATCAAGCTCCTAATGTGTATTGATCAATCCATCAATGAGAGACAAGGTAGAATACCTATGGAATTAGGACATTTGCATCACAATAAAAAGCTATTATTACTTTCTTTCAACAAGTAACAAAAATAATTTTCTTTAACTTTGTTTCCATAGAAAATCTCCAATTAAATTTCACCTTTAATTTCCTATCAACAAATCCTTTCAACCTCATATGGGTGCAAGTGCTAGTATAATATAAATATTTTTTCTCTTATTCAAAATAGATCGATAAAAAAAGAGAGTATGTAAGGACAATTTGTGTCTAGAGTTCCTTCTCATCAAACAAATGTAATAAAGTCATCTTAAATTTGTCAACTTTAGAAAGTTACTAGCATTCATAAGACAAAATTAAGATGTTCATTGAATTGATTATATTTCTATCCTAAACATTAGTTTTAAAGCAATCTTAAAAAATCATTTTGCAAAGAACTTTAATTATGAGAACCACCATCTTGGCCACTAGGAAATTATGGAGAAAGAGATAGATGATGTGATGGTAAACCACATTCTATACTTACAATTCAGTTCTAGTTTGTCTATAGAAAACAGGTAGTATTGAATCACATGGGCTTACTATTCAATTTGACTTGTAAGTTGTTATTTTTAGATTGACTTAGAAATTATTTTAGTTGGTCTATTCAATTTTATAGTTAGTATATGCTCATTAAATTGCTTATATTGCTATCCTAAACATTGGTTTTAGCAATCTTAAAAATCATTTTCCAAAGAACATTAGTAATGAGAAGCACCCTCTTGGCCACTCATAAATCACAAAGCAGGAGATAGATGATGTGATGGTAAACCACATCCTATGTACAATTTAGTGTTACTTAGTCTATGGAAAACAAGTGATATTGAACCGCACAGGCTTGCTATTCAATTTGACTTGTAAATTATTATTTTTAAATTGACTCAAAAATTATTGTAGTTAGTCTATGTTTATTGAATTGCTTATATTTCTATCCTAAATATTGGTTTTAGAATTCTTAAAGAAACATTTTCCAAATAACTTTAATAATGAGAAGAACCCTCTTGACCACTTAGAAATTACAGAGCAAGAGATAGATGATGTGATAGTAAACCACATCTTACGTAAGATTCAATGCTAGTTAGTCTATGGAAAAATATTGGTTTTAGAATTCTTAAAGAAACATTTTCCAAATAACTTTAATAATGTGAAGAACCCTCTTGACCACTTAGAAATTACAGAGCAAGAGATAGATGATGTGATAGTAAACTACATCTTACGTAAGATTCAATGCTACTTAGTCTATGTTTATTGAATTGCTTATATTTCTATCCTAAATATTGGTTTTAGAATTCTTAAAGAAACATTTTCCAAATAACTTTAATAATGAGAAGAACCCTCTTGACCACTTAGAAATTACAGAGCAAGAGATAGATGATGTGATAGTAAACCACATCTTACGTAAGATTCAATGCTAGTTAGTCTATGTGGTATTGAATTGCATGGCTTCTATTCAATTTGACTTGTAAAATATTAAATAAATTATAATGATTGTTTCTCAATTTTATTGACTTGTAAATTATGACCAATATAATTTTTAGTTTCACATTGTAATTAAGGAAAATGTTCTTATATCTATTAATTCATTGTTTGTATTCTTTGTAAATTTATTTTATTTATAAATATTACTATTAATTTTGACAAGTAAATTATTAATGTTGACTTGAAAATTATGAACGCTGAAGACTTGTCAAAAGTGTTATAAATACACACTCTTCTAAAACAATTAAAAAAATATTATATTATTAATGTTGACTTGAGAATTATGAAAACTGAAGACTTCCTAGAAATTGCCAAAAGTGTTATACACACTCTTCTAGAAAAATAGAAAAATATTAGATTTTTACTTTCACCACGTATGTGGAACTAGTCCTTCACCACGTATGTGGAACTAGTCCACCACAAGCCCCCTAGTCTTCGGCACTGGCTATGCAGGGGAAAATTTGCACCGCACGGCCAGCGCCTTCCTCGATGCATTGCACGACCTGTCAGCAGTCTGCAGCACCTTTAAACGGAAAACGCCCACTTGCACCCGCCGGAACTTCCAACCGTTCTCGCCGTTGAATTTTGTTTATAATGTTTGATTTTATATTTTAATTTATTTTTAATAATAAGTTGTGTTTAAATTTTTTTTATTTTTTTATTTTTAATATAAATAGGAAGTTTTTAATAAGCATAATTTTTTTTGAATTTATGTATTTAAATTTTTAAATAATAAATTATATTTTTTATTTTATTTTTATATTAATTATAGATTAGTCAAAAAAGGTAAGAAACAGTACGAAGAGTTCACAAGAAGACACCAACTCCGGAGGCAAGCCTCACACGGAGAGAGAGTCACAACCAAAAAGGACCGAGTATAAAAAATATATTACATACGGAAACACAATTTACATAGGATCGGTAAACTGTAAGGAATTAATGAGGTAAATCCTCAAACTGCTCAACCCAAGCAGTCCATCCAAGAGGCCCTTCCATCCAAGCGATGCTTTTGTTGGCTTGTATCTGAGCAATCATTTTTATCTGATCATCAGTCGCATTTTTATTTTTGGTAATCTTCTTGTGCAGTTTTTTCACTGTTTTGTTGAAGAGTGCCATGTTGATCACGTGTCTACGGTAGTCATACCCGTCCTTCATTTCAAACACGAACATTGTTGAGTGTCCCATTTTGAGGAATCTGCTAAGTTTTTCTCTTTCGAACATCATTGTGATATAAACCTGCGAAGAAATTTTAAGAAGAGTGAGTTTTAAGTACAACTCAGTAAGAGATCTATGCACACCTTGAAATCTTTCTTCGTTTCTACATTTCCAAAGCTGCCAAAGAATGTTAGAGGAGATAATGAACCATAACATATTAGCATCATTTTTAAGACCATGTATATATCCAGTAGCAATTTCAAATACATCAATGTATTTAGGGTAAGTAATTCCACATAAGGCCCAAATCTTTTTTGCAAATTTACATTCAAGGAATATGTGTCTAATAGATTCAGGTTTATTACAAATATAACAGAGATCATTAGACATCAAGTACCTGTTTATGGGGAGTCTGTTATTCATCAGAAGCCATTTAAAACATATGATCTTAGGATCAATAGGAGATTTCCAGATTCTATTAAAGATTTTACTCCAATCCATCATCTCCAGATCAGTATACCACAAGTTATTCACATGTTTTATAATATCAGGGTTATAATTCAAGTAGTTATATATATTTTTAGCTTTGACTTTATAAAGTAAGGTACCATCAGTGCACTTGCTATTGCTGTATCTGTGTGAGTCAATGAAACATCTGGAAGGGATATTCGAGCAAGCTCTAGTTAACATGCAGTAAGTTTTTTTATGAGCTGCCGGAAGATTGTAATTATTTTTTAACTCTTCCCAACTGACTAGGCAGTCATTTTCAAATAAATCAATGAATGTGGAAATTCCTGCTTTATTCCAGAATTTAGCCGAGCAGCCTTGAGTCAGGGCAAGAGGCTTTCCTTGATGGTACAGATTCCACCATATGGATCTCTCACCATGAAGAAGGCTGTCCGTGTGGAAGGAGTTATCAGAGATACAGTGTCTCGAGGACTCCCAAGCTTTCCATATGGTTTTAAAGACAGCATAACCATGAACAAATGTTGGTAATTTTCCAAATAAAATATCAGCAAATGGTAATTTTTTCCAAGATTTAGCTTTTTTTGGGTATCCCCTCAAAATGTTGTTTCTGACAAGCACTTTCCAGGGAACATCACCTTCCACACAGTGAGAGACCCATTTGGTGGCAAGTGCAATACCCTGGAGCCTGAGGTCTTTCAGTCCAAGACCTCCATATTTTTTATCAGTGCAGCACCATTCCCATTTAACCGCGTGATGCTTTTTGTTTCCTTTACCATCAGACCAAAGGAAGTTCCTTATGGTCTTCTGGATTTCCAATATTTGGTAGTTGTTAAACATCCAAGCTGAAGCGTAATATATGTTGTATGAAGATAGTATTTTTTGACATACTTGAAGTCTTCCAGCAAGAGACAATGAACGGTTGTACCAGTTATTAAGTTTTTTGGTAATTTTGGTCTTAACCCAAATCCACATATCCTTAATAGAAGGATCAACAGCAAAAGGGATACCCAGATATTTGACAATATAGTTGGGCCCCCCCCATTGGTATCCATATTTCAATAGCCAACTCGGAGGTTGCTCATTCCAGCCAAGACAAATGCATTTGGCTTGCGAGAGCCTAGCACCTGAAATCTTGCAGAAAAGGTCCAGCTTTTTGGTAAGATAACTAAAGTTATTATCATCCATTTTGACAAATAAACTAGTATCATCAGCGAATTGGCAGATGTTCAATTCTTCATTGTTAGGTAATGTGATGCCTTTGACAGCCGGGGATATAGTATTGTCAGTAAGAATATAAGATAAGGCTTCTGAGGCTATAACAAAGAGAGCAGGGGCAAGAGGACATCCCTGCCTGATAGATCGGGTCAGAGGAAAAGGATCAGATAGGGATCCATTAATTTCAACTTGAGCCATAGCATCTTTCAGAAGGATCTTTATGTAGTTACAGAAGATGATAGGGAAACCAAAAGCCTTGAGCATAACATCGATGAAACTCCATTCAATTCTATCATATGCTTTCTCAAAGTCTAAGAGAAATATAGCAGCATTCTGATTGGAAGACTTAGCCCAATGCATTGCTTCCCAGCTGGTTATGAGATTTTCCAAGATATACCTACCTTTAATGAATCCAGTCTGAGTGGATCCAACAAATTTAGGCAATATGCTTTCCAATCTGCGAGCTAATACTTTGGCAAGTATTTTGTAAGAAACATTCAATAAGGTAATTGGTCTCCAATTTTTTATATTTGTCTTGTCTCCCTCTTTAGGGATGAGCTTGATAATACCTCTGTTGATAATACTGCCCAAAGAACCTTTATTAAAGGCTTCAATATAAAGGTCAAGGAGCTCCGAGCTTATCCATCCAATATTTGCTTGATAAAACTCAGCCGGGATCCCGTCAGGACCAGGAGTTTTATCTTTCTTAAGAGAAGAGATAGCATTAATAATTTCTTGTTTAGTTATATTTTGGCCAAGAATGTCTGAATCGGTCTGTGATAGTTTTTTTGGGGATATTTTTTATTTTCTTTAAATAGCTTTATTTATTTTACTAATTATTATTTTATTAATATTGAAATTAATATAATAGTATTACATAAATATAATTTAAATAATATATTAATTGACATCATTCTTTAAATCAATGAAAATTTCAAATTAATAGTGTTTATAGATAAGATTTAAATGTATCTTTAATAATGTAAACACATATTTTTTAATCCAAAAATATCCATAAAAATAATTTCCGATGATTTTCTTGCTACCTTAGAGAGAATCATCTAACTTGTATGTGTATTATGATGGAGAGGTTGCAACATATTTGAAAGCATTGGTTGAAAAGTAAAATATTTTCGTACTTAACATAATAACAAGCTCATTACTTTATTTGATTATGTGGTAAAATGATAATAATTGAAAAAGCTATTTTTGTTTTACACTAAAAAGAATATTGTTATTCATATAATTTGACGTCATTTTTTGAGATGTTAATTTTTACATTTCTTGTTATTTTAAATATGATGTATCCATATGAAACACAATAGATCAAATGTTGGATGGGAAGTGAGAGACAACATAAACATACCACATGACGATGAAGAGATATAATATACAAATGAAAACTTAAAGCATCATAGAGACTTAATTGCAGAAACCAACCGGTCAGTATTCTCTACTGCACACCGACATATTGCATTAATGGTTGGAAGAGTGAAAGAAGTAATAGAGGAAACAGAAAATGCATGGGACATATTTCTTGTTGAGAAAGAAAAACAGGAAGAGTACAGGAACCCCAAACCAATAAAGGTATAGCAGAAGGAGAGAGACAAAGGAAAAGGAAAGGTTGGTGGACCTCTGAGCATCAAAGTAAAAGATAACTTATCCCCACTGCCTCAAATTACATCACCAGTAACAACTACTGAAGATCAACCAATAGATGAGAGTATGGACATAGAGGATACAAATCCTAATCCTAAGGTACTATACACAGTTGATGTTGATAAACAAAAAGTCAACATTGTGATAGACAAAGATACAACCGGCAAGACAAATATGGCTAGTGAGCCACCAACAATTGATAGAATTGACAATACTACAAGAAAAGTTGAAGTTGATAACATAGAGCAATAGGTAGAGACTCAGACTGAGACTGAAACAGAGCAACAAATAGAGAGACAAGCAAAGCAACAGGCTCTGGAATAGGAACAAATTCACATGGTAACAATGCCACCGGCAACAGGAGAAGATCAAAAACCATTGCTTAAAGAAATGGAAACATAGACTGACCTACCAGAGGTCACTGCAAGCTTGGTTACTTCCTCCATCGGCGGAATTCAGAATGTTGGTTCCTCCTCAACAGGTTACAAATCAACAAATGTAACTGAATTACTTTTGGACTCCATCAAAAAGATAACAGATTGTAGTTCACAAGCTTATAAAGCTATAGATGACACAATCCCAATTTTGAAGATGATAGCTCCTAACTGTAACATAGACAATAAGGATTCTTTAAGATAACTTGACACTTTGTGTAAATACAACCTCAAGTTTTCTTGCCTGAGTCACCTTTTATGACTTCATCATCATCAGAGTGACCGATCTTCTTGAATGATAGACCGGTTGGCTTAGTCTATCTTTCCTTGAGCTGATTGAACCTTTGGTCATTTGTTACCAATGTTGTTTCCATGTGTTTGTAAGTCATCACCTTTGCTTACTGAAAAACACCACTCTACAGATACCACTTCACCGGTTAGTGTCTTCATCGGTAAGTGTTAGACATCAATGACAAATCTTAGCACATATAATGGTTCTTTGGATCGACCGGTTTTGTCAATCATCCAACAATTGCAGCTTTAGATGGTCAACAAAGCATTAAAAAAAATGCAACAATTTTCTGTTGATCTTAATCAAATAATAACAATAATGGACACACTGCAAAGTGGAAATGGTAAGTATGAAATGAACTTGAGTCTTTAATTTGAAAATTAATTTTATAATTAATTCGATTTATTTTGCAGTTTTTTATGATATTTATATAGATAATCATGATCAACATTTTTTTGGTTATCATGTAGTGTATTATAAAAAATGTATTAATTTTGCAGTACTTTAACTATATTTTAAAAGTAGATCTTCAAGGGAGTGGATTGTGGAATTAAGATGAAAACATCATTTATATATTGTACTTTTGAGTTAGACTACTACTGTATATTTTAAAAATTGGGTGACTTTCTTAAGACCGCAATGGTCACATTTCTTATTATGTACATAAAATGGCGTTGCAATGATATCTCCTATGCTTACATTTGACAATAAATTTGGTGGTGTGAGCTTTCATATATTGTGATTGTAACTAATATGAATGATATGTGCATTTGCAATGGATTTGATTTCCAATCATGGTGGTAGCTCTATGATGCTTTAAGTTTTCATTTGTATATTATATCTCTTCATCGTCATGTGGTATGTTTATGTTGTCTCTCACTTCCCATCCAACATTTGATCTATTGTGTTTCATATGGATACATCATATTTAAAATAACAAGAAATGTAAAAATTAACATCTCAAAAAATGACGTCAAATTATATGAATAACAATATTCTTTTTAGTGTAAAACAAAAATAGCCTTTTCAATTATTATCATTTTACCACATAATCAAATAAAGTAATGAGCTTGTTATTATGTTAAGTATGAAAATATTTTACTTTTCAACCAATGCTTTCAAATATGTTGCAACCTCTCCATCATAATACACATACAAGTTAGATGATTCTCTCTAAGGTAGCAAGAAAATCATCAGAAATTATTTTTATGGATATTTTTGGATTAAAAAATATGTGTTTACATTATTAAAGATACATTTAAATCTTATCTATAAACACTATTAATTTGAAATTTTCATTGATTTAAAGAATGATGTCAATTAATATATTATTTAAATTATATTTATGTAATACTATTATATTAATTTCAATATTAATAAAATAATAATTAGTAAAATAAATAAAGCTATTTAAAGAAAATAAAAAATATAATTTATTATTTAAAAATTTAAATACATAAATTCAAAAATAATTATGCTTATTAAAAACTTCCTATTTATATTAAAAATAAAAAAATAAAAAAAATTTAAACACAACTTATTATTAAAAATAAATTAAAATATAAAATCAAACATTATAAACAAAATTCAACGGCCAGAACGGTTCGAAGTTCCGGCGGGTGCAAGTGGGCGTTTTCCGTTTAAAGGCGCTGCAGACTGCTGACAGGTCGTGCAATGCATAGAGGAAGGCGCTGGCCGTGCGGTGCAAATTTTCCCCTGCATAGCCAGTGCCCTAGTCTTCGGTCAATAAAAGTAAGAAAAATCAAGGAGGAATTGGTCTCCTTACCTACCAAACACTGGGTGCCGTGCCGCTTATGATACAGTAGCTAAACCCTGCCATTTGAGATTGTAATCTTTTGCTATTCAATATTCGCAGTGCTAGTCTAGTCTGTACTAATGGAGTTTACCGATGTTTACGACTGGATATGTCGTGCATGTCGATGGAAGGGGCAAGGGATTGAATCGAACGTGCTTAGTGTTTTTGCGGACTGTAAATATTCTGTATTGCTTCACGCCAAGCCTGATGAAGGAAAAATGTCTCTCACTTTCAATTTCTTGGAGAGTAATACTCCTAAAGCAAAATATGAGATTGGGAGATATAATATTGGGAATTGTAGTGAAGAATCAATGCAAAAGAATTTGCTTCCAGTGCTGTTATGGCTGTTTATCGATCCATTCATACTTCGTTCCTCAAAAGTTATCTGTGAAGCCGCCTTCTCAGGATTCTTGGGCATGTTCCAGGAATTGAAGTTAGAGGCAGGCATAATTAAACCCACAAAATTCAGGCTAGTATTTAACTCTCTGATCTCTGCTGGGTGTACTTTTTTCACAAATGAGATGGAAGATGAACTTGTGTTCGAAATTCTGGCACAAACACAACAAAATACTCTGATACTCATGGACCTGGAGGGAACACATCGTTTCATGGGCATTTTGGGTTCCACCTTATTTTTGTTTAGCTATCTATCCTCCAACTTAAGTCTTTCATGGGCGCGAAGGATTTTTAAGAGGGATTCAAGCTTTCAGGAATCGTATATGCAATTAATTTTTGAAAGGGTGTCAAGAATTTCATACAACTCAAGCAATGAAAGATCGTGGATGATGATGTCCTATTGTCCGCTCTCTTCCTTGAAGACGACAGAAAGGTATTTGGGCTTCAGGGAACAAGCACATCTACAATGGGCCGACGGAGAACGAGAAAGTCTACGTTGGGGTTTGAATAATAACCAGCTGCAATGCGTTCTTCAGTTCGAACCCAAAGTCAAGTTGTGTTCTGATTGCATTGAAGTTTCCTTGCATATGGATAATGTCAGGTGCAATGTGTATTCTTTGGACATCATTTCAGATAGTAAGAGTATACGTCGTTTACCAAATGAACGACACTTTCCCGCTAAGATCTGTTTGATAATTGGCCCTGAGAAGGGATCTGCCGTCCGATCTGTTTCTCTGTCTGCGTCATCGGCTAACCCCTTTACAGACATTGGAAACGGGAGCACCAGCGAGGCAACAATCCAAACTGATATGATTGGTTACAAGGTTTCCAATTCAACTACATTCACAGAGAGGATTAACAGATGGTACTTCAATCACTCGGTCGTCAACAATACTCAGGCAACGATAGACTGGATTCGGTATGATCCCATCACCAAAAACCCAGTGATTGAGAGTGAACCTCCAAAAATTTCACCTTGGACCAGAAAAGCAGTGAAGTCCATTTACAAAGCTTCCACTGAGCGAGGAATAGTGGTCTTTACCAGGGACGATTATCCAAAGCCCATAACTTGGCAGCTCTATAGGAAGTTGGAGGGACAAACCTTGAAATGGAAGGTGCAAGCTTGCATCTGGTTAACCTATTGGCCAAATGCAGACGGCATTCGCTATTTCGAGACTAGATGCCATCATTTCTGTCAAGAAGTTGATCTTACGTTGCAACAGTCTTCTTCTTGATTCACATCCGGTTGAATTTTCAGAGTGGTGGTGAATTTCAGGTAAAATTTCATCACTCTTCTATGCCTTGTATATACAGTTAATATCTCATTTTGAAAGTTAATTTTGTTTATTAAAGGGTAACATGAGCATGCAACTGTTAATGTTAATCGTTTCCCCACCCCCGAAGAAAAAAATAAATAAAGAAATTATTGGTTGTCCAAGGATTGTTGTCCACTAAAGGTCTGCATGAGTTTATACAACTGCTGGGGGGTTACATTTTAGGGCTGTATACGTGTGATAACTCCACAATAATTTCAGAGATGAGTAGGACATATGTACATATACTGTTTTCCCTGTAAAGAGTATGATGTAAGTTCCTCAACCAGAGTTTGCACATTAAACTTTTTTACAAACCGAAAGGAAAGGGCCACTATACTAATTTTATCTTTTGTCAGGTCCGAGTTAAACCCCTTTAAACAATATCTGCAGATTAAACTTCTCTATCGTTAATAAAGGAAAAACGAAGATTGAAGACTAACATTTGAGCAGAATATTGTGAGTTCCGTCAGCCATAGTTTGCCCTCAGAAACCGAAAAGGAAAGGGCCACTGTAATAATTTTGTTAAGAGGTTAGGATGTAGGTAAACATCAGCAAAACCAAAATCATGATTTGTTTGTTTGAAGCAGAAAAAACTAGTTTGGGTTAATTTTATTTTCGGAAAAAATTCTTTGGAGATAGTGGAAGAATACAAGTACTTAAGAATTGATTTTCACAACAACATCAGTTGCGAGACATGTAGGACAAAAAGGATTCAAAGGAGGTGGAATGCTTCTTAAAATAGAGCCTTGTTGCTTCTTTTGAGTGCTCTATAAATCTACACTTTAGTAGTTTTTACTTTTAGTTTGTAAAACCCAATTTTTTTAGAGATTGTATCAGAGAAGCTAAATGATAACCAACAAAATAGTTATACATCGGAAATGCTGAAAGAAAAGTCCAATATCCGTACAGAATTGCAACTCTAAAACAATATAATATATTAAAGAAGAAGAACTGTACGGTACATCACATTAAAAAAAAAAAAAATGTAATATGATGATGAGTGTTCTTAACTTTTCAATGATTTTTTTATTGAAAAAAATTATACTAAAATCAGCTGTCAAGATGAAATGGAGGGTACATGATGAAAAGTAAGATGTAAGGGCTATGTCTATAGATGAAATGCAGTAGTATTGGGATGGACTACTTTAAGGTCTAATGTTTCACTTTTGTGAACCATTCATTCTCATGAGAAATGGATTCTTGTGAACCATTCATGAAACATAAATCAATGAATTTGACTTGAAAATTATAACAATATCATAATTATTGAAGTGTTATAAAACCAAAGCTCTCTTCTTAAAAAATAGAAAATTATAATATTTTTTGAATTCCACCACTAGTCTTCGGTCAATACAAGTAAGAAAAATAGACAATTATAATATTTTTGACGTCCACCAGCCGCCAGTTTTCGGTCAATAAAACTAAGGAAAATCAAAGGGGAAGTGCCCTCCTTACCTACTGTAACGAGAAAATGTGGAAAGCCAATCAGACACTTTACGTGCCGTGCCGCCTATAAGGTAGTACCCAAACCCTGCCGTTTGAAGTGTTAAGGCTTTTCTGTTCAATATTCAGTGCTAGTCATGGAGTTTCCAGATGTTTACGAGTGGATATGTCGTGCAAGTGGATGGAAGGGACGAGGGATTGAATCGAACGAGCTTACCTTTTTTTATGATGGTAAATATTCAGTATCACTTTGCGCCAAGCCTTACGAAGAAAAAATGTCTCTCACTTTCAAATTCCTTGAGGGTAACGATTTCTTAGGGAAATATGAGATTGGGAGATATGATATGGGGAATTGTAGTGAAGAATCAATGCAAAACAATTTGCTTCCAGTGCTGTTATGGATGTTTATTGATCCATTCATACTTCGCTCCTCAAAAGTTATCTGTACTGAAGCTTTCTCAAGATTCTTGGACATGTTCCGGGAATTGAAGTTAGAGCCACGCATAATTGAACCCAAAAAGTACAGGCTTGTATTTAACTCTCCAATCTGTGCTGGATGTACCTTTTTCCCAAATCCCATGGACGATGAACTTGTGCTCGAAATTTTGGCACAAACACAACAAAATACTCTGATACTCATGGGCTTGGAGGGAACACACCGTTTCATGGGTTTTTTGGCTTCCACTTTATTTTTGTTTAGCTTCTCATCCTCTAAGTTCCATCGTTCATGGACGCAAAGTATTTTTAAGAGGGAGTCAAGCAATCAGCGATTGTGGATGCAATGGATTTTTGAGAGGGTGTCAAGAATTTCATACAACTCAAGCACTGAGGGATCGTGGATAATTACGTCCTACTCTCCACTCTCCTCCTTGAAGACGGAAGAAACATATTCGGGCTTCAGGAAAAAAGCACATCTAAAATGGGCCGATGTAGATCGAGATCGTCTACGTTGGGGTTTGAATAACCACCAGCTGCAATGCGCTCTTCAATTCGAACCAGTTGTCAATGTCTGCTCCGATTGCATTAAAGTGTCCTTGCATCTGGATAACGTCAGGTGCGACGTGCTTTCTTTGGAAGGAATTTCAGATAAAAGTATACGTGGTTTACCAAAAGAACGACACTTCCCGGCCAAGATCTGTTTGACAATTGGCCCTGAGAATGGATTTAGCGTCCAGGGTGTTTCCTTGAGTGTCTCATCGTCCAACCCTATCACAGACATTGGTAAGGGGTACGCCCGCGAGGCCGCAGTCCAAACTGATATGGTGGGTGTCAAGGCTTCCAAATCAACTACATCCACAGAGAGGATCAAGAAATGGAACTTCCAGCACTCTGTCTTCAATAATACCAATGCAAAGTTAGACTGGACTTTATATGATTCAACCACTGGGAAGCCAGTATTTAAGACTGAACCTCCAAGAATTTCAATTTTCAGCGGCAAATCTGTGAGTTCCTTTGATAAAGCTTTCACTGAGGAAGGAGGAGTAGTCTTTGCCAGGGACGATTATGGAAAGCCCATAACATGGAAGATCTACAGGAATTTCGAGGGACAAACATTGAAATGGATTGTAAGAGCTTCCATCTGGTTAACCTATTGGCCAAAAGCATACGGTATTCACTATTTCGAGACCAAACGCCATGATTTTCGTCAAGTGGTTGCCCTTACATTGTCACGCTCTTCGTCATCCTCATCCAATTGAATTTTCAGAGTGGTAGACAATTTCAGGTAAGTTTCAAGAAAGCTTATCACTCTTATATTTCTTGTATATATAGTTAATACCACAATTTCAAAGTGATTTTTAGTTTTTGAAAGGGTAGTTTGCCCAAAAAAAACACAGAAATTTAGTTGTTCAACGATTGTTGTCCACTGTGACGTCTCCAGAAGTTTGTAATACTGCTTCAAGTTTAGATTTTAGGGCTGTATACGTGTGATAACTCTACAATAATTTCAGGGATGAGTAGGATATTTATGTACATATAAGTTGTTTTTCTATGTAAGAAGAATAGGAGAGAGGAGTCAGATCGTGTGCACCTTAACTTCACACTTCTGAAAATCATATGTGAACTTTTCAAAAAAAATTGAATTTTACAGAGTAGCTTACTTGTCAAGTCTCCTACTCAAAAACAAAATTTCAAGTCTATATGGTCAAATTTGATGCCACATCAGCATGCATATTTCTGAAGGTGTCCAAAATGGTCCCAAATTGTCGTAAGATCCATAGGTGTGCACTAAGTCATGTTTACTTGTGCGCTGATGTGGCATCACATCATTGCCCTTTTTTTTTAATTTTAGAGGTTCTTTTTTGGGGATAAGCATTGACATGACATTTTTAAGAAAACCACTATTGGTCTAAAAGTGTCTATGTACTATAACATGTATTGGTACCCCTCTCACCTACTGGTTCCTCTCTCCTAGGGGAAGAGCACCAGTAGCCGTCATAGCTAACTTCGCGCACCCACAGATCCTAAACGGTACATCGGATTTTGATATTTTTTTTAAGTTGTCTTCATATGCGACTTAACTGTTTATAGCTATTGATCTAGCTTTTGTGTAGTAATGATGAATGTTGTGGAATCAGTTATGCGCATAAAGGTCAAAAAGTACACATTTCAAAGTGTCCCTGATACCTAACTAAAGATGTTCTAGTAACCGTCAACTCAAAATTGCTAGTACTTGTTGACAAATGTCCCAATAGTGGTGCACAAGTGTTCCAATAGCGGTATACAAATGGGACAAATGTTCCAATAGTTGTGCACAAATGGACCAATTAATTACAAAAAATGATCAGCTATTGGTACAAATTTTTTTTATTAATGCTGTTTTCACTATGATGGCTATTGGGGGCTCAACATGACAATAAGGTGACGGTTATTGGAACTATGTTATCCATTGATGCTCTTTCCCTACTGCTTTTCTATGTAAGAAGAATATGATGAATTGCTCGAGTCTACATACTTGCACTTTAAGCACTATATTTGGAGATGTAGTAATTGTATACAAATTTTCTTGGTCATTGGTTGAAGCCATATCAGCTTCAGATTCCTTCCTTATCTTTACCTAAACTATTCCCACCAACCATTTGATGTATTATTTCTTAAAATTTCCTGGTGTTCCATAATGAAAGCACTTCTCCTTCCTTTTATCCTCTCTATTTTTACTCTTCTTTGAAGAATTGTGCTATGAGGGCTATGGTCTGTTTTCACTCTTCTTCTTTAACTTATCCTGTTGAAAATAGAGCTGTATCAAGCTCATCATTCAAACCTGAAGGCTTCCTTTGATTTTTTCTTGAACTACTTGTTGAATGTCCAAATTAGTTAGAGGTACTACCAATCTGGAATATGGTGCTGGCAAACTCCCATGTGTTGGAGATTGTAATCCAAACTACCAGATGCGAACCTGTCACCTCCGAATCCTCTACATCAGCACTCAATCTACATCATTATTAAATATATGCATCAAAATCAAATCTCTGCATAGATTCGAATGGACTGCACATTAACTACTTAAATTGTTCACAGTCCCATTTGTTGAGCTCCCTCACTTCATGGGTATTCTGAAATATTATTTTATGTTACGTACTACTTCTTCGTAGCTGCTCAGTTCTCTATATATTGTATCGTATGTATTTGTTCTGCACTCTCTTCTGGGAGTCCAGCTTCGTAGAGCTGTTAGAATTAAAGAGTGAAGTATGTATGCAGTTGTTAGTATCTAAGATGTTAGAGAGTACTAGTCTGTGATTGTAATGGTGATCAAATCTATGAGCAGCAGCTCATTGTAATGTTTGATATTTAATATAAAATGTTTGCTTTTGTTTTTCATCTCTCCCTGTTTCCTTCACCATGAAGCATCATAACAATGTCTATTTATGGGATTACCTACCAACATGCTGCTAGTTAATTTGAGAGAGTCAAACTAGTTTGTGTGGTTTAGTATCTTCTAAGATTCTTGCATTTTAATTGCAAAACCTTCTCTGTTTGTTCTTACATCGTTCGATCCATAGAACTTCACTAAGTGTTACCAACCTCTTCTGTTATTTTTACTCACTCACATGCAAAATCACATCATCACTTAAACTTGAGTTTACAAGAATAAGCCCTACCTTCCTTTGTCTCCCACTTAGTGATAAATCTGCATCCGGGATCTAGGCTTAGTCTCATCCTTCAACTATTTTGAGCATATCCTTATGAAGAAAAAGCATTTACAGCTTCATCTTGCAGAGATTGAATCCAGTACTATCAAATCATTCTAAGATCCTCATAGGATCCTCTACCACAGATGTGGCCATATCTTATCTTACAATTTGATGCTTCCAGATTCGCAGCTTTTAAAAAGCAGCAACAGCTTTTCTTTAATAACTGGAACACCAAACAGCTTTGAAAACGTATCAGCTTCACAGCTTAAGCACACTCCAAGTAGAAGCTCCTTTTGATGCTTCGACAGTGCCCCTCCTACGCAGATCGTAGCCTTTTTGTTTTATGTGACTGTTCAAACACAAATCACAGCTTTCCTTTTCTGGGGGTGTTTTATATGGCTGCTCAAAATACAAATCATAGATCTTTTTGAATGTTGGCTTCTTTTGTAGCAGCTCCTTCACGAATCATCCAACAATCTTCATGGTTCAGCAGTACACCCTAACAGTCTCTCTTATGTTACTTCACGCTGCCTGATACTCTTTTTCACTTTTATCTTACAAACTAAAATAGAATTATTGTAGGAGAGTCCTTAGAAAAGACAATACAATTGCTTTAGATTTCCTCACTCTTCTACAGGTAATCTATTCCCCATAGCACTTACACAATTGTTCTCATAAAATGTCCTTTGCTAAAGAACAAACCCTAAATACATCACCTATTCCTAATAATATCGTTCCTTAATTAGATCCACTCTTGCCTTAAATCGCCAAAGGTGCATTAGATGCTGTTTAGAAGTAAATCTCAACATTTTTTTATTAAACAAGATCCAAAATGCCCTGTTCTGAAGGTGGGCAAAATAAGAGCCCCAACAAGAATATCCGCTGTGGTGGTTTCCACCCATACAGTTCAAATAGATTTTATTCTTAGTACATTTTTCATTTTCTCGTGTAAAAGGGGAAGATTAACAATTGGTGACTCTTTTACATTTGCATTATTTGTAAGAATAACAATATATCTTTTAATTTAGAATTTGTTATAGTTAAACTAAAAGAAAACATTTAATATAGATTTACACTTCATATGTTGTAGTAAATAAGAGATGATATCTCTATATCACCATTATTTTTTAAGGAAAAAAAACTGTTGCAGATTACTAATTTATGAAAATCAATTAGTGTGCATGTCACTCCCGTTTGGAGTCTCCCATCAGTTTCTTTCACTATGTATGAACATACTATTATGATGCGTCGGTCATTAAAACACAAACAGCAGAGAAGTGATATCATGGCTCTTAACTTCGATGCCTATCATGGGTGACTGGTGCTTCTGGTTGTATATTTTAAAGATAAACAATGTGTTATGATCTTTGAGGTTGCATATTGTAGGTGAATCTTATGATCCTCAATTGTTCACCTATGGATAGAATATGAAAAATTAGAGTTATTGAATTGTACGAATTTTTTTATCACATGATCAAAGATCAAAGATCAACTTATCAGAAATAAAAAATACATTATAATTGTCTCAAAAATAGAAAACTTTTAACACAATCAACGAATTCTAACAACTTGAAAACTTCCTATGTAAATTCATACTTAACATGCAAAATCTATATTTTGAAATCTTATTTTTAAGATTATACCAAAACCTGCGCATACCATTTTCCTGATGTGAAATGGGAGAAATTAAATATTCCAAACAAAATATACATTCATTCTTTCTATTGTCTAACCAGAAGTAGAAGAGTTGTTTATTCTCCCATTTCAACGACGTAAATGTCTGTTTTTATTTTAAGATTCAAGAATGCTTGGTTTGAAGAAAAATACTCTTCAAGTTTTGATGTAAATGTTGTGCTCTATATATAATTGATGTGTATTAACGCTCGTTCAATGTACTTTATGAACTATAACTGTACTTTTTTGTCCAGGTTACTTGTACTACTATCAAATGAGCTTCTAAAGGCGATTCCAGCAGCAGTTTCCAGCTTTTAAGTTTGAGTTTTAAGGGAGATTTTAGCTGCATTTCCAATAAAAGTATAAAATGCTCTTGTATTATTCTAAATTTAATCTGTAAACTTACATCAAATTGTTTGACATCATGTGATAAATGAAGATCCTGATTAATAAACCAAGTAATATTTATTAAACGTATTGAAAGTTTCACTATTACAGCATTTATCCGCATTTTATAATAGATATACATCTTTACTAATAAAATTGTAGTGTGTAGAGGATGAAAATGAGTTCACGTTAGAATATATATCTATGTATATGTATAAAAGCTGATTAAGATTTGAATCAGCTACTTGGTCTATGCACTTATGCACTTATAAGAGTTTATGTAGTTATATTAAATATTTTTCATATGGTTAACTCTTTTCGTCTACTTCTTGTCTTTGGTTCTAAACAATCACAATTTTTTTTAAAGTTGAATCTATGAACTATATGATTGATCTTGTGCCATGTGAATGTGATTTGATGCATGAAATTGTCTTGTAACACACATGATCAGTCTAGTTATTTGTGAACTACTAAAATGGATATTTCCCAAATTCTAAGGTCTACTAGCGCATGAAGATCAATAATGTTAAAAAAATACATTTGAAAGATCACCATATCACAAGAGCATGTTTTTCCAAGTCAAGCCTCTTTGATTAGATTGACTTTACTATTGTGGATGAATATCAAAGACACCACACTCAAATATGCAAGTATTCTTGATGATTTTTGATGTAGATTATCATCCTTTCCGTGCAACAAGTTGAAATATTTAATAGCATGATTTTAATTTATGTTCTTGATTTTCTCATATGAATCAGTTGTACAATGAGTGCCTTCAAATATGGTGATCTAGTAAATAAATCACACAAACATTTACCAAATTGACTCATAATAGCTAATGAAGTGGGCATAGAATGAGCTTAATTCCAAACTCTTTGAAATTAATCTAGCATAGAGAGGCATAAGTTAAAATGTGCAAAATGAATATTTAGATGCGTGCAAAAAAAAAGACATAATGATTGACTTTTAATGTAAAATTTATTTGAGTAAATATTAAAAAGGTTGAATTGAGATTTAAAGTGTAGAAATATGTGTGAATGGAGATGAACAAAATATAAGTGCAAAAAAGATGAAAAGATATTGAATCTCTGGAAGTATTGCAAGTAGAGATGGATTAAGGATTAAGAAGGGATTAACATTTTAACCTAAAATTTAAATTGCTATCACTTAAACAAGAAAACCATTAAAAAATTAAAGATAATGTGAATTAGTGATTTTTAAAGACTTTTGTGTACATTGTAAATAGATAAATTTTAAATTAAAGAATATTATCTTGTTTTTCAAACATTTTTGACAATTTTTTATACTTTATAATAAATGAGTGACATTTATTTCATAACGCATTTATTAGAAATAAAATAAATTTATAATTTATTAAAAATAAATCACTAACATTGACATCTATTGTGTGCATATGTTTTAATTATTTATTACTATAAATTTTTATTATTATTTAGATTAATTAAAATTTTATATAATTTGATTCCAAAAAGAGACATTTTTTAATTTATTCAAATTATTTATTTTTCTTTCATTAAAACAAGGACATGAATATGTATGAGCATACATAGTTTTAAGTTTTTTTTATTTTTTAATTTTTGCATATGCATCAAATAGACATCTTTATGTTTGGTAAAAAACCAATATTTACTGGAAATAGAAATCAAAAAATAAATATAACAATCTAATCAAATATATTTCAAATCATGATTTTCAAAAATCTTATTAAAAAGTCCAAGGGGTTGAGTTTAGTTGGTTAAAGCATTGAGTTCTCAATATGGAGACCCAAGTTCAACTCCCATGAGGGACACCTTTTTGTAGAATTCTAAGTTGTGACTCTTGGTCTTCCATTGGTTGTATTTGTCTCATTGTTTAAAGTGGATTTGTAAGTTGTGACCCTTGGTCTTCCAATTGTTGTTTCTAGTTTGGTGCTCGAAAGGAGCTAGAATTTGTAATAACGTGGATGCTCGAATGAGAAAAAAATGAGCTTTGTGATTCTATGATACTTAATACAAAAAAAAAATCTTACTCAAAGGACTACAATCTTACAAAATTTGATGATCTAACTCTTTCTTTGAAACACATATTTATTTAGAAAATTTTTTAAATAGCACTTAGGATGACATCAAAAGGATCTTCATTTGAAGATTCCTTCCATATAGCATTTTGAATGTGAAAATTTTAAAAATGAAAAAAAAGGACCTTCATTTGAGGGTTGTGATGATATCAACCTCAAGAAAAGGTCCTTCATTTATGTTCCTTTAAAGGTGTTTTACAATTTTTGGCACCGTGGGCTCATGTTTTTTGTTCCATTTGACAATTGGAACAATATTCTGAGAATGAGACCAACATTCCACATGAATGTGTCATTTACCAATATGTAATTGTATTAAGACATGTTACATAAAAATGAGCCAAAATTAAATAGGAATGGTCATATTGGTAATAGGATTTCATATTACATTTTACCCCCACTTTTATTTGCATGTTTATCCTAAAATGAGAATGTATTTCAAAGTATGACAACGTATAGTCATGTAAAAGAAGAAATATTTAAACTTAAAATAATATGGGTAGCCATATAATGTAATGGGTGTACTTTAATTTCTTCTTGTATTCTCTATAGGAACCTCAAAATTAGATTGAATATTTGCAATTGGTATCTTCTACAATGTGAGAAAAAAGAAAGACAATCAAAAAGTTGAGTAAAATATCTACAAAAATCTATGAGAGAGAGAGAGAGGTTACAAAATTCTACCTATATAAAAAATGACACTATAGTTTACTCAGTGTAGTTGCATTAATATGGCATACACTTCACATATGAGCATGTAATGTGGTCAGTATCTATTTGGAAATGGTGACGAGTATTTTTGTAGGCACCTATAACAATTTACATTCTCAACATAAGAGTTTTAGTGACAAAAAATTCCCTTTACAGTCTCTTAAATTGCAAAAGAAATAAAATAATACCTAAAATCTAAAGATGTGTCAATAAACAATTACAAACATAAATCTTGTAAACTCATGTAATGAGTATCATTTATACTATTAATAAAAATAGATATAATTGAAAGGGGAGGTGAATTAGTTGTAAGGTTTGGCTATAAAGGTGTAAGTGCACAAAGATGGTGTCCAAAAAGGGGTATAAGTGGACACCTTTTTTTTTGAAATCATGTAAACTTGAACTTGGAGGAGAAAGTTGAGAGTCGTCCACTCAGGATATGAAGATACGCAAAGAAAAAATATTGTAGTACTCTAAATTTAGTTTCCAAACTACTATTTTTTTTCAAAATTGGATAAGATTAAGGAGGTCAAATCCTTCGCGCACGAAAAACAAACCCTAATTTTTTCTGAAAAACATAACATAGTGTCTGACGTGCACATCAAAAGAGTCATAATTAGATTTGGTATTTTGACAAATCCTTTGGCAGAAAGATAGTTAAGAGTGAGCACTAGAAGTTATGTATTTTTTTGTAATTTTTTGTTGACTTTTTTTTTTTAATGATTTTTCTGATCGAGCACATCCTGAAAATCAAGTACCTATTCGTGTGTGAAACGTAACTTGCACCAAAACAATCGAAAATGCAAAATTTTTTTTTTTTTTGTAAAGAATCAAGTGCACTACAATAATATATAAAGTTTTTTTAAATTTGGATAAGTAGATCAAAAGTTATTTAAAAAATGGTACACGTATGTCTTTAAGAACTATGGAGACACTAGTAAAAGAAATTCAATAATGATATGTTATTATTGTTCAAATTTTTAAAAAATTATATGGTTAGAAAGCTCAGAAGATGGGTGAACATATGGTGGAAATTTTAGAAATACCCACTTGATGAAGTGTAAACCTGATGATGACAAAGTCGAGAAACCAAGTTGATAAAACAAAACATGTCAAAAAGGAGGGAAATTCAGGGAAATCAAACTTCCAACCCACATCTTTTTCATCCAAACCTATTCAAAATCATAAACAGTCAAAAGCACATATGGGCTTTCTTTTGTATAAAGACCACGTATGGGGTATTTTTTTATAAAACCATGTACGGGATGGTTTTTCAATAAGAAGCATGTATGCGATTCTTCCTATGATACTCCATCATAAAAATATTAATGTGTGTGTGTGTGCATACATATATGTATACATATAATATGTCTTCCTATGATACTCTCATCCCCCCCTCTCTCTCTCACTCTCCTTTTTCCATCCTCTCTCCCTCCCCCCTCTGTCTCCCTTTTGCATCCTCTCTCTACCCCCCTCTCTTTCCCCTTCTCTATTTTCCTCCCTCTCCCTCCCTCCCTTTTCCATCCTCTCTCCCCCTCTCTATCTCTCCCCCTCTCCATCTCTCCCCATCTCCCTCGCTCTCTCTCGCCATCTCCCTCCCACTCCCTCTCCCTCCCACTCCCTCTCCCCTCGCTCTCTCTCTCTCTCTCTCTCTCTCTCTCTCTCTCTCTCTCCTCTCTCTCTCTCTCTCTCTCTCTCTCTCTCTCTCTCTCTCTCTCTCTCTCTCTCCCTTTTCCATCCTCTCTCCCTTCCCCCCTTTGTCTCCCTTTTCCATCCTCTCTTAGCCCCTCTCTCTTTCCCCCTCTCTATTTCCCTCCCTCTCCCTCTCCCTCCCTCCCTCTCCCTCTCCCTCTCCCTCCCTCCCTTTTCCATCCTCTCTCCCCCTCTCTATACCTCTCCCTCTCCCTTGATCTCTCTCCCCCTCTCCCCCTCTCCCTCCCGCTCCCTCCCCCTCTCCCTCTCTCTCCCTTTTCTATCCTCTCTCCCTCCCCCCTTTGTCTTCCTTTTCCATCCTCTCTCTTCCCCCCTCTCTCTTTCCCCCTCTCTATTTACCTCCCTCTCCCACAAACTCCCTCCCTCTCCCTCTCCCTATCCCTTCCTCCTTTGCCATCCTCTCTCCCCCTCTCTCCCCCTCTCCCTCCCCCTCTCCCCCTCTCCCCCTCTCCCTTTCGCTCTCTCTCTCTCTCTCTCTCTCTCTCTCCTCTCTCTCTCTCTCTCTCTCTCTCTCTCTCTCTCTCTCTCTCTCTCTCTCTCTCTCTCTCTCTCTCTCTCTCTTCTCCCTTCCTCTCCCTCTCCCTCCCTCCCTTTCTATCATCTCTCCCCCTCTCTATCTCTCCCCCTCTCTCCCTCTCTCCCTCTCTCCCCCTCTCCCTCGCTCTCTCTCCCCCTCTCCCCCTCCCCCTCTCCCTCTCTCCCCCTCTCCCTCACTCTATCTCCCCCTCTCCTGCTCTCCCTCCCGCTCCATCCCCCTCTCCCTCTCCCTCCCACACACTCCTTCCCTCCCTTTGCTTCACATTTTCTTAAATACAAGAAGCACGTACGAGGTTTTGATGAGCTAAAAGCGCGTATGGGGTGCTAGGAATATTAACATTGGCTTGCTGAACATTTTTAGGGCTAAGAGCGCATACAAGGTTGTTAAAAATAGCGTGTATGCGGTTCTAGGACATACTTTTAGTTTCCCAATAGCCTCAATGACCACAATAGATGTTTTTGAGGTCGTTGAAGGCCCCACTGCAACTATTACTACGCTTTTGTGACTATTTTATATGTTGAAGTAATTGATTTTTTTGTTTTGCATGATTTCAAATGATTGAATTGTTGTTCTTATTAGTTTGGTCAATATTATTATGATTTTTAAATAGTTTTGATTCAAAAAAATAATGATAATGCTAAATTTTATGGTTATTTGATTGTTTAAGAACTTATATTTACATAAGCATGTAAAATGATTCTATTTAGGACAACTAGTATTAACGATGGGAAAGAACAAGCAAGGATAGATGGAACAATGAGAGGATGAAAAGGAAAGTCAAAGGTAGTGTATGAATAAATTACATGACATAAGAACAATGGGACAGGAAGGTACATTATCCTCAACATCTCAATTCAATTTACCAAATGAACATGATGCACCTAATGCAATTGAAGAAGAGATATTTGATTTACCGTATGAACCTAATGCAATTGAAGATGAGACCACATTGAATAATCAATTAAATGATGAACATACACCAACTTTATTTAATGAATTGAATGTATCCAATGCACACAATGCATTGATGTTAACACCTCCTAGAATCATTCCTCGGAAACCAAAGTACCTACTTGACATCGATGAGAATATTTTGAAGCCAATGCCCGACAAAATGAATGAATGAATGTGTAGGAGAATGGTTAAAATAATATGGCAAAGCCATTTAGAAAACTTAAATCAAACTACAAGATGCCAATTAATTGTTGAAATGATTAAAAATTTGAAGTTTAGAGAGACAATGAGAATTCTAAGCCTAAGATCATTTGAAAGTAATAGCGAAAGAACTATTGTGAGAAATATATTTGATGCATATCAAGCTATTGGTTCAAAATCATGGACTAAAGATTCTAATGTTACTTGACGTGTCATTACATCAACCATAATGAGAAAGAAAAAAAAAATCGTTTGATAAGAAAAACAAGTAAGCCATTAAAAATTAGTAGAGAAACATTACGTAAAGCATTAGAAAGGCGGGATAAAATAGAGGATCCTAACAACAATTCTGTTTGGGCGTTCTCGGGTAGACTACCATGCAAAGATAAGGTTGTTGTTGATGCAGTAAGAACATTAATTGATTTTTTTTGGCATGAAAACACAAGGGTTTCGCCTAACCAAAAATATGTTGTTAGAAGGCGAATCAGATCTAGAAATTGTGAGCCACATGACAAACACTATTTGGATATAACTCAAACAAAATTTTATGAAATATTTCTTGAAAAGTTTCCTCAATCAAGAATTAGTCAAAGATGTTTTGAAATGGGAAAACCTTTCTATGTTAATATTAATCATGTACGCACCACATGTTGTTGTAGGATGCATATTGAATTTTCCATGCACTATGATATTTATCATCATACATGTTGTACTTTGCACACTAACGATGTTTTGCAGGAATGCAATATACAACCACCTCCTAAGTCACCAAGAGAATTTATTTCAAGTGTGTTGTGTAAAAGATATGATGGTTTCACTTATTATAAGATGATGTGTTTGAAAGGTTCTTGTGCTACATGTGGTGGTTTGCAATATTTGTCAAGATGTCTACATCTGGATAGCACACATGAAATTGGTAAGAAACTAGTTTCTTTTAGAAAGTACAAGACAGTGAAATATGGCATTATAGATGGAAAAGAATTGAAGAGATGTGAGTTAGTGAAAAATAACATATGTGTAGCTTATTTTATGAGAATGTTTCAATAGAAACTAGTTTATGAGTACATAATGCATACACATAGAACTCGATGAGTAGATGAGAAATTCAAGTTATGCAATGACACATTTCCTCTTGGTACCATTGTCTCTATAGTTGATTTTGCTGAAAATTATACACTATAACCTCAAAATGAAGTGCAATCTATATTTTACCATTCTAAACAAGTTTCTATTTGTGTACACATAGCATTCATGCATGTGGATGATAATATAGAGGAGGATAGAAAGGTTGTAAGAGAGTATCACTTCTATATAAGTGACGATCGTACACATTCGTCAGAGTTTGTGCAAGGATGCTTTAAATTTTTCTATGATAGTTTAAGGGAAAGGAACATACGATACAACCAATACTTAATATGGTCAGATAATTGCACCTCGCAATTAAAAAATGCAAGGATGTTCTATTGGTTGAGTAGGATACATGTGACAAGTGGTGTACAGCATTTTTAGAATTTTACTAAGGCTAGACATGGAAAGGGAGAGCACGATGGTACAGGTGCATGCATAAAAAGAGCCCTAGCTAGAGAAGAATTGAAGTACGAAGGTGATGCTGAGTTGATAGATGTAGCAACAATTGTGTGATGGTGTAACTCTATAATGGGACTAGGTAATCCAGGTACGTCAATGGCTAATAGATATTTATGATTGATCACTGAATCTAACATTGAAACTATCAAGATTGTTGTATAGTTGTAGGATCTAGTGACATGCACTCATTTTGAAGTTCAAATGCAAGTTCACCGATAATTTATACTATATAGATTGTATTTTTTTTCTCTTCATGTATGTATTTTTGTGGGAAGAATGTGAATCACAAGAGTGGGTTGACAAATGGTCTTGTAGACCATTGGTTCCCATTGATACCTATCAAATTCCCAAAGAACTATTGTTGAACCAGATGGAAGCATCAATTGATTTTGATCATGTATCCGACCTAGTGGAACCAGCTGATTTTCTGGGTAAATTTTATTGTAGGAAATTTTTTTGGCTCATTTTGTTACATCAAACATTATTTCTGGTATTAATTACCATTCTATAATATGCAAGTCATATGTACCCAGTTTTTGCATAAGATAATAATGAAGAACAAACATATTACTTTTTGTGTGGTTGTATTGAGCCTAAGAGAAAATTGATAGAGAGGGTATTGAGTATCCAGTAGGGTCTATTGTCGTGACAGGCACATGGCTTAGGAGATACCCTATCAAAAAATTTGATGTTTGGTTGTTCGAGGACTTTGAAACACACAGACATTCTTCATTTCTCCAAACTTATTGTTGCAACAAATATTCTATTGATTAATTATCATGGTAGACCTCATAACAAAATTTTATGAAAAGTTTGTGAATCTTACCGCGAGGCATTACTTGAAACAATACATGTTAGAGCCAATCCAGAAGGCTCACTTGAATTATTCTATGGTTCAGCGTAGAATGATTTTGAGAATTTTGTATATATCATCGAAGAATTTTTCTATATTCATTTTTTGTATATTTAAATGGCTATGACCCGATTCGCACATATTTAAATGCAAAATTTTGTATAAAAGCCCATGAAATGATTTGTAACATATTTTTTTGTATATTTAAATAGCCAAGAGTTGATTTGTCCATATCTAGAGGCAATTTTTTGAATATATGTGACTATGTTTTGTGACTATTTTTTGAATATATTTTTCTATGATTTAAATATCTTAAGGGTTTTGAGTTTATGTGATGTGATAAGGTCAATCATGTCCATTCTTGATTATATCTTAAGGGTTTTGAGTATATGTGATGTAAGCAATAATCATGGAGATCTATGTTGTACATTGTATAATCATCGAGAAATTATTTGGGTTATTATTGGGTAATGGGATTCATAGATCGAGTCTAGATACAATTTGAGAAAAAATGTTATTATTGTCAAAAGAGTTGTCAAAAAACTTGTCAAAAAAGTTGTCAAGCAACTTCTAGATCGTGTTGGTAGGGTATGGCTCTCAACGTTTCGACACTTTGGGAGGTAAAAAAGGAACATTCCTAGTGTAAACCTTCCCACTCAGAGGGGCTCATGATGTTGGTTTATTCCCACGACAAACGAATTCAATTCTACCCTATCTTGCAACTACGTTTTCTGCAGCAGGCAAAAAAAAGCTACCATTCGAAAATGGCTCCGATTCGTTAGAAAGTAAGATAGTAAATTTTAGAAGATCCTCACATGACCCTACAAGTTTAAAAGGATTGATCATACGTGTCCTGGATTGAGAGAAACAATTTGTCAAAGTTTGACAATTTTTTGGACTCAGGGCAATTGAGAGATTGCTCTTGTAGGGTATGGCTCTCGACATTCCGATGCTTTGGGAGGCACAATTGGACAATGCCTAGCGTAAAAATATCCACTCGGACGCGCTCATGATTTTGGTTTGTGCCCATGATGGATGAAATCAATTCTAACCTATCTTGCAACTTTGCATTGCATACGAGTGACATGTTTTGCAGTAGGCAAAATAGCTCCGAGTCATCAAAAACCAAGATAGGCCATTGTAGAAGAGCTTCATGTGACTCTACAGGTTCAAATGGATCGATCATATGTGTCTTATATTGAGTGAAACAGTTCATCAAAGTTTGACAAATTTTTGAACTCAGAGCACTTGAGAGATCACATTGGTAGGGTATGGCTCTCAACGTTCTGACACTTTGGGGGCACAATAGGAGCATTCCTAGCATAAACCTACCCACTCAGAGGTTCTTGTGATGTTTATTTGTTTCCCACGATGAACGAAATCAATTCTAGCCTACCTTGCAACTTTGATAACAACTGAGCAACTTTGACAAGTGAGAAACTTTGACAACAACTTTGACAACATCTTTCAATTTTCTTGGTGTAAATTAAGATCAGAAGAAAAGAGAAGAGACTTACTATTTCTTCAGAAGTGGGTAAGCTAAATTTAACATTGGTAATACGTCTGAGGGGAGCAAAAGAAACATCTTTCACCATTTTCATCTCCATCTTTTTTGAATTTGCAGACAAGAAAGTAACGATCAACTTCTCACTTTCACAAATGAACAACTTTTACATATTTTATCCAAATGACTCCAAAATTTCACAAATGACTTCAAATGACCATTAATGGTCCCAAATCACCTTATTTAGATAAAAAAAATGGAGAACAATATGAAAACCAAAATTTGACCATTGCGAGCATGAGGGTGTTATCGCGCCACTCACATTGACAAATATAAATGAAAGGAATCAAAAGCATCTAGTGATCATTAACATGGATCAAATCTTACCATTACCATTGAATTATATTTTCATTGAGACAAGGAGTTTTGTAGGATTAGTTCAATATTTTAGAAATTTTATCAAATCATATTCCATGATTGCAAAGCTTTATATCATAGATTTTTGTTGTTTATATTCATATTGTTGATTACATAGGAAAATATTCATTTAACCTTATCAATAATTATTTAGTCATATATATATATATATATATCAAAATGCACAATAATCAACACAATGAACAAATTCGGTATGTATCGAAAATGCCTATCAATATCAACAAAATGCACAATAATAAACACAATATACATTTATTAGATCGAATATCAACATTTATATATATCAAAAAAGCATGTATGCCAATTCAATACAAGTTTTACAAAAATGTGGCATATGCCATGTCCAAATAAATATACAATAAAAATGTAGAATATATCTAAATGTATTGGTCATTCAATGACCACAACTAACACTATATAATCCTATAAAGTTTGTGGTGGATTATCAAAATCGAGCCTCTTCGATGTAGTATGTGGCTCTATAGATGGCTGCAAAACCACAATTCAAAAGATAAGTTAGAATACTTTTGTAGAAAATAGTTCACAATTATCAACATAACTATGCATTTAACTATAATTTCTTTGCAATAAAAATGCAGATTACCTCATCTGTTGATCTAGGATCTATTGTCTTCTCTGTCTTCTCCTTGTTAGCCTTAGGAGTTCTCTTGAATACCTTCTTCAAAGGCTCCAAGTTATGGCCGAACCACAAAGGGGGTTATTGTTGATTAAATGCAATTAATACAATGTACTTACATATATACATCAAAAACACTAAAAATCTATGATATAGAGAACAAAACTGTACCGGAGCCTAAGATGCTTCTCTAATAGAGTGAGGAGGGCTTTCCATTGATGGATCATTTGTCACTATTATCTATACGAAAAATGATCAAGATTAAATACAATTAATATAATGATAAGTATTCCAACTTAAAAATAATTAATGTAATATATAAAAAAAAGTGTACCGGAGCCTAAGATGCTTCTCCAGTACATGGAAGAGGGCTCACCATTGATGAAGTAGCTATGGATATTTCCTATATGAAAAATGATAAGATTATAATTCATCACAAGTTCACATGTACACATGCATACAATCATCAAATCAATAAAATAAAGTAGACATACATACCTCTTCCCTCTCTCGATCCTTAAACATATCAGGTGCATTCAACATATCTACAAATCTCAATGCCCATTGTATATAAAACAGAAAAAAAAAACACTTTTAATCAATCTACAAATTCCAACTAAGACAATTTTAACCTTTTCAAACAATTGTACAATTAAAAATGTGTTCAATTACCTTCTTCCCAAATTTAGGCATCCTCGAGGATTTCTTTCATTGAGGACTAGGCCTAGACATGGAGGGGGTACCCTAAAAAATAAAAATTAACACGAGATATTAGTACAAATAATATTAAACATAATTTAACAAATCTAAAATTAAATGGCTTGCATAAATTCCATCAAAAGAATACATAAAGTAAGGTGTACAAAATATGATACCACATAGCTCTGTAGGCCAAAATCAATCACCGAGAGCATGACATCATCAATCTGGGACATTTGGTCCCTTGACAATGTCTACAAAACAAAAAATTGTCAAGCACTAAAGAGAGTTAGTATATCCTTTTTTGTTTTGAATTCAAAGTGTACTATTCTATTTTAACATGTTACAAAATTTATACCTCAGGCATCAATGTTGCAGCTACAATAATTGCGGGAGGAATATCAGATGTCATTGTTGCATCCTGAAATTCATATTGTTTATATCGCTTTAAATTGATCTATAAATGAAAATTCATTTACAATTACAAATTTGATATGACTGATAAATAAAATGTTATGAATTCAAATCAACACACTTGTGTCCGCAGTTGACAACAAAACAATATGCCCATCAATTTATTCATCAGTGCCATATCCTCAGTCGTGCTGGTCTGACATCTACTGCCGCGAATCATGCACAAATGGGATGTGGAGCCATCTACAGTGGCCTCATCATCCATCCCTGTGCATATTCCTAAGAAAGTGGGACACACATGCTGAATAGGCTCACCAGTGCCAGTTGCCCTAGCTAATGGATCATCGTTCGATACAAGAGGGTGTGCTAACGGTGTCCCATTCTGGATGATCGCATCAGTCAATGTTGTGGCTGCCTGAAGAGTTTGTAGCTCCATCGACTCTTTCAAGGCTACTCGGACAGTCACATGCACCTTGGGTTTGGGTGCTAGGGGGCGATGACTCTGCGGGTCTAATACCCTACGAGCTCCAGGTCTATCTTGGGTAGACCTACCAACTCTACCATGGAACTCTCTCACGTCAAAATAATTAGGCTTCTCATTAAGGACAAACTCACAATATACTTTCCTCCAAAAATACAATGGAAACTCATAATTATTACAAGGTGGTTCGTCAAAGACCATCCACTACCTATTCCAAAATAGATCCCTCATCTATACATTGGTACACCAATGTATGGGAAACATCTTTCCATTAAGAGGTAAGGACACACTAGTTCTAGGATTAAAAAAAAGAGCGCATATTTATGCTTTACTTATGTTTTTGTTTTTCACTCCCTCATATGATAATCCATTCTCATAAAATGCACGACACCTATCCCTATAGTTTCTCTTTTTTTTAATCTGAGTGGAAACTGTAGTGGTACCACTAGCTAATGTTTCTAGGCTAGTGGCAAGGGATAAATGATGCTCAAGCTTAGATTTTTTCAATTTATTAGTTATTCTACTTATTTTAGCAATGTATGCCCTAACTGATTAAGCAATTGATCCTTTGTAGCTAGTGTATGCTCTAAAGGAGGAGCTGGAGGTGTATTTTACAACTTTTGTTGTGGGTTTTGCTATGGGTTTTCATCGTGTTGTGGTTCTGGATTTTGAGAATCTGATATATTTGTAACAAAAAATAAAAAAAACTAATCAAAATCAATGATTTTAAATTCAAAATGTAAATAAATTTTTTCAAATATGCAAAATAAACAAAAAAAATTAACAACCTACCTCTTTCCATGGCATTAGGAAGTGGAAATCAGGAGCCCATGGAGGTTTAGCAAAAAAAATGCCCCTCCAAACAACTTTCGATCGCGGGTTGAAATGAGACCCAATCAAATTAAAATATATATATTGACAAGTAGTGCGTACACGATCTTAAAAAACTAAGACCGTGTATGGGGTCCTAATTTCTAAAGGACCGTGTGTGTGGTCTTAGTTTTTAAGGACCACGTGCACAATCCCTTCCCTTTTGGCTCGACATAAATGAACCATAGCGCATACGAGGTTATTCAAAATTCAAAAACCACATACACACTATCTATTTTTTAAAACTTTTTTAGGTGTGTGTCCACTTTTTTGGCACCATCTTGGTGCACACACCCAAAGGTAGTCATCCAAGATCTACAGGCCTAATGGAAAGCACAAGAATAGGAGATAAATATTGTGACGAGAATAAATTTTATTCTCATAAATGATGCAAATGTTGAACACCTAACATAACTAAGGAAGGGGGGGTGGGGTTAATTAGTACATAAATTCAAAATTATTTTTTAATAAAAAAAATCAACTTATTCATTAACCATCAACACATAAGAATTAAACATTAACAAATGAACACCAAATGTACATGGAAAACCCAAATAGGTAAAAACCATTGTGAGAATCTAACTCACAATATGAACGTAGCATCGTAAATTGTACACCCTTAATAGGGTAGTACAATTTCATGCTTATGTTAGCACCTGTCTTAGTGTGTTTGCATCTTGTATATCAAATTTCCTTTAACTATTTAATTAAATCTAAAGTCTTCTTTCCTCATTCTACACATCATAAAATTGGGCCCTTATCCATAAGTGTGCCCCATTTTATTTTATTCTTCCAATTAACTATTTCATCAAAAGCCCTAATTATGTCCTATTTCAACCTTCAAGGCCTGATTTCGCATACCTAGACACCTCGAATCTCCACATACTCTTGGAATTAACTTTAGAATCACAATATCTTGCTTCCCTAAAAATTTTGAAAAAGTTGGTCTAACCAAGAGGCGGCCTCTTGGTCCCAACATTTTCTCCTCGAATTTCAGGAGCATGTTTTGGTGGTATTTTAATGTTTGAATCCAGAGAATTGTGAAATTATATTGATTCTAGGTTGGTCTATGACCAAAAACAAAGTTAGAGTTTCATACATATAGCCTTTCCTTTCCTCATTTGAAGGATCCATCTACAAGCAATTGAAAGAGTGTCTTATGAAGTGAAAGTGTAGGTTATGTGGAGTCTACAATCAGTACATCAAGCACTCATCAATCATCTTCAAAATCAATTAGGAGCTTTGGAGAATTTGAAGAATAATAGGAGATCATCGACTATTGATTGGCTTGTACCTCTCCCTTAGTGTTTTGTATGATTTCATGTTATTTTCATGTCTTTGTATGAGATTCATAACCTTCATTTTCAGATTTACATTCATGCTTTAGATCCATTATTACATTTGTGATTTGAAGTATTTACATTTACATTTACAATCAATTAGGGTTTGCTCTACAAAGTGTAGAGTAGAAATTTAGATCTACTTTCTTGTTCATTTAGGATCTTGCATACACACAAGATTCTTGCACTCATATTTTCAATACATCATCGGCTATTTATAGAGGTGGAAATCACCAAAACAAGGGGTTTCATAAGGAAAAACCCTATATAGCCACCTAGACACCCTTTTTTCAAGCTGCAAATGCAAGTACAAGAATCTAGCAAACACACGAATTTTGGGACCAACGAAACACATAGGTGAAGAGTCAGTCTCAAAGCTAGATCTTGGTTTTCTAGGACCAGGGCATGGCATCCTGGTCTAGGAACAAGGTGTGGCTTCCTGGTTCTCTATGTTTTACAACATTTATGGCAGATCAACATTTCATACTCTCAGGACCCAAATTATAGAGGTTCGGCTTTTTATGGTATCAGTGACCAGGGCATGGTGCCTTGGTCTTGCATAGCCAACACCAAATTTCAATGACAGTTGCACATCTGATTTCCTTTTCCATCTTTGTACTCAGTCCTTTAGCTTCAAATCTACAAGTTTCTACATTTTCAGTTTATGTTTGCATCTTGGTCATCTCCTAGCATAGTTGACTACCACATTTCACTTTGCACATCTCCTCTTCATAGTAGCAAAGGAATAGAAACCCTAAAGACATTCCTTGACCCTCTCTCTCTCTCTTACAAGAATTGGTCAAAGTGAATTATCTCTTAGGTTCTTTCATATTCCAATGTGTGCATGGGAGTGGGATTAGGTCTTAGCCGCTTCATTTCATTTTCATACATTACAATGAATAACAATGTTTACAACATTTTAAGTTTACATTCAAGGAGCACCAACACCTGGAGGACTTGCAAAATGAAGGCACATAACCTTAGGCAAGATACAAAAGGACTTGCACAATTGAAGAACACTTCTTTAGAACAACATACAAACTATTGCCAAATGACTCACTATCAATTAGTAACAAATGAAATAATTGAATTGAAATTGAGAAGGATTATCCTAATCATAAAATTATCCTTGAACAACTAAGTCAAGAAACCAATATCATGGCAAACATCTCTGATACTCTTCGCTATCCCAACACATTGTCTTAAATAATATATTAGTTTCAAAACTCTTCTCAAATTGTCTTTCACATCACCACAAACTCAAATTTGCTTGCAAATCATTCACATACACTTCTCACACAATTCACTTCTCATCCACACACAATTCATCTATATGTACATCTTAAATATGAGACAACATTGAAAACCTTAATAAGGGTCAAACAAAATAAAATAAGCCACCCAAACCTAACATACTTAGATCGGTCCACTTCAAGAGAAAGAGGAAACTAAAACATATCACAATAAATCCTTCCACGATTGATCCAACAATCTACACACGCTAACATATTCTCCAAAGGGCTTTACCAAATGTAACATGTAAACATAATGAACCAATCAGCCACGTAACCTCTTCTAATGAAAAATACTCCATGTGGATCTCTACATGCCATGGTGAGACCCAAATTAACATCTCAACACATACCCGGACCAAAAGACCATAATACAATTAGAAACATATCCAAAGGGAACCAAAATAATTTTGGATAGCCCTAAATATAGGATGACATGTCAACGAAAACCAAAAGCATATTTGAACCAGCATCTATCCAGATAATTGGGTTTGATAAAGCATATCTGGACCAAAATCCATCCAAATAACTAGGTTTGACATCAATGACAACCATATCAACTCATGATATTAACAACCCCCTCTATCATTGATGGCAACAACAATATGGTCCTAATATTCTCACAACAACTCTCTCTCCAATCTCACAACAATTCTCTCCCCCCCTTTGACAATAATGACAAAGGGTATTGAAAACCATACTAACAACTCACACCACTTCTACCCCTAAGAGAAGTAACAACATCAATCTAGGAGACAAGGATAAGAGCTAAGTCTCCCCATAGAAAAATGTACCACTAAAAATACATCTAGCTAGAAAAAAATAGGGTTAATAACCTCTAATTTCTGCTTGAGATACTCAAAAGTATCATTCTCCAAATCCTTAGTAAAAATGTCTACTATCTGCTATGATGTAGAAATTTATTATATTCTAGCTTCTTTCTCTGCAACCTTCTCTCTTAAGAAATGATAATGGATTGAAATATATTTGCTTCTTGAATGTATAACCGGATTCTTTGAGATGTTTATAGAATTGGTATTATCACACATAATAGGAATGGCTTCATCATACACTACTTTGGTATTATTAAGAGTCTAGTTCATCCACAAAACTTGAGTACAACAAGATGTTGTGCCAATATATTCAAATTATGCAATGGATAAAGATACTAATTCTTATTTCTTACTCATCCATGAAACCAATTTATCTCCCAAAAAAATGCACCACCACTGGTACTTTTCATATCATTGACACTTTCAGCAAAATCAACATCTGTATAAGCTTTCAACATAAAATCTTCATTCTTCTTGTACCTAAGCCAAAATCTTGAGTTTCTTTTAGATATCTAAAATTCCTCTTCACTACTTGATCATGAGTCTTCTTTGAATTAGCTCGAATCTCCTATGACCAAACACACACCTTGCATAATATCAAGTTTAGAAGTAGTAAGATATAACAATCCTTTGATCATATATTTGTACTTCTTCTAATCAACTTGTAAAGATGTGTCATCTTTGTGTAACTTAAATCCAATAGATAAAGGATAGTAATAGGTTTACAATTATTCGTATCAAACTTTTTTAACATCTATTCAACATACTTAGCTTGAGAAAAAAAGATTTCATTATTAAATTGAGTAACTTGAAGAGCAAGAAAGAACCACATCTCTCCAAACAAAGACATCTCAAATTCTTTATGCATCTCTTTTGCAAATTCTTTACACAAACTATCACTTCCTCTAAAGATAATATCATCAACATAAACAACAACAATAAAGAACTTAATGCCTTCAACCTTGAAATAAAGATTATTGTTTGTAGTACCTTTCCTGAAATTTTATTATAATAAATATCTATCCAATGTTGCATAGCATGCTATAGGTGCTTGTTTGAGTCCATACAATGCTTTCTTTAACCTGCAAACCATTTTTGGACCATCTAACAATCTAAATCATTTGGTTGTTTAATGTATACCTCTTCTTCTAGTTATCCATTCAGAAATGTCAACTTAACATCCATTTGATATACTCTAAAGTTCTTGTAGGCAGAAAAAGAAAGAAACATTCTAATAGCTTCCATCCTCACAACTGAGGCAAAATTTTCTTCAAAAGCAATACATTCTACGTGAGAAAAACCTTTACATACCAATCTTGTCTTATTTCTTGTGACTTTTCCTTTCTCATTTAATATGTTTTGAAACACCCAATTAGTTCCTATCACATTTTTATCCACCGGTCTAGGTACTAGCTCCTAAGTTTGATCCTTCTAAATTTGATTCATTATTCTTCCATTTCTCTCACCCAAATTTCTTCTTTGCTTTCTTTTTCATATGATTTAGGTTCAATAACTAAAAGACAACAACAATTAGTTTGTTTACTTACCTCTGTAACACTCCTAAATCAAGATAATCAGGCTCCATTACCTATAGGCTCATGTTATGTTTGCAATAGGGAGAGATGGAGAGAGTGAGAGCAAAATACAAGGAGAAGAGTGAGAGAGAGGAGAATAAGGATAAAAAGATAGAGATAGAAGTGGAAATTTGATGGAGATGGAGAAGGAGATGGATATGGAGACAATGAGAGGGATGCTGATGTAGGAGCATCCCTAGTCGATGGGCAATCTTACATCAACCAAAAATATTTCCTTTCAGTTTTGTTCTTGTTTTGTTCTTTGTGTAGTTTTCTAGTTCTTGATGGTTGGCATCGGTAGTTTCTTGTTCTTTGTGGAAGATATTTTTTTCGGTTTGATTCCAGATTTCTAGTTCATTTGGGTTCTTTTTCGGTCAGTTATCGCTTCTGATTGGGTTTTTTAGGTTCGCGGGGCAGTTCTTGTGCTTACCGATTGGTTTTCCTTCATTACTAGCACAATTCTTACCGTGTGGATTCATTTTGGGTCTTGTCCGATGCTCTTTGGCGTGTGGCCGACCTTCTTGCTGAATGTCATCACTTGGCTATTATTTTCCAAAAAGATTTATCTAATTCTTAGGGTCGACCTAATTACATGTTTCATTTACCTGCATTGGCGAATGTAATCTTATGAGGTCGATCTAGATGTGTTCCGATGGGTATAAATATGAGGTTAGGTAATCATTTGTAGGGGCGGGGGAAGTAAAACTCAGAATAAGGATTGAGATTCGCATGTTATGATCCGGTTGATTCTTAGAGTTCTAGTTGGATTGTATTTGGCTTGAAGTCTACATGTAACCGGTTAATCACCAAATGTTTTTTGATGATAATATAATGATTGATGGATGATTGTCAGAATTTCTATGGCTTTAATATGATTTGTTTATGTGAATTTATTATGTTTTCTTGTTTCTTTCATTGTGTCTCCCTCGCTGCATAAGCCTAATTGACTCTTTTGAGGGTTTTTAGTGGTTATGGCTGCATCAAGTGGTATCAGAGCTGGTTATGGACTAGCTGGTGGAAGAATCATTTGTGAACATTGAGGCATTCCTTGAGGTGGATAGATTGTCGGTTGGAGGTAGGTTGTGTGTATATTCAATAGATTGTCGAGGGGAGGCAATTGAAACAGATAGTCAGATCACCGAGCTGGGGCAGTTCACTAGAGTGGAAGAAGAGATGTTGTCAAGGAGAACAAACCCTGGGAGGGTAGAACAGATGATGGAAGACTTCAAGAATGAAGTGAGGAATGAAATTCAGCATGCTTTTGCTGGTTTTTGAAGAAACCCTGATTTTGAGGATGAATATGAGGAAGCCGATGAAGAGCTTATGAATCTAAACAACTAGAAGATGAGAGAGAGGAAAGATTCCTACAAGAAATGACACAAGCAAGTAAAGCGCATAAAGTTCAGGTTTCTAAATTTTCTGAAATGCTGAACCCAGAGGATCTGATTGATTAGATCGGAGAGTTGGAGGACTACTTTGAATTTGAGGATGTCAAGGACCTATAGAGAGTCCGATTGGCACAGACCAAGTTGAAAGGGCATGCTAATTTATGGTGGAAATATTTGCAGAAAGACAGAGTGGAGAATGGTGAATTGAAGATCATCTAGTGGAGACAGATGCTTGCAAGATTGAAGGCCAAGTTCATACTGGGAGACTATGAATTGGAATTGTTCAAGAATTTTCAGAATCTAAAATAGAGAAACATGTATGTGAAGGAATATACTAAGGAATTTTGCAAGGTGGTAATGAAATCTGGACATAGAGAGATGGACAAAGAAAAGTTGGCAAGGTAAATCAATGGACTTTCTTTTAACATTCAAGATGAGATGACTATGTTGAAGATTTCCACAATTGAAGAAGCTTACCAGTATGCTTTGAAGGCTGAGGAGAAAGTGAGGAGAATACAACCGAATAAGGGAAAGGAGAAATTCAAGATGAGTGATAATATGAAGAAACTGGTAGAAGAAGAGGAGTCAAAACCTAAGTGGAGTAAAGAATTAGAGTAGAAGACACTGAGGGTAGGGAGCAGTAGTACTGGTAGAGAATTTCTTGGCAAATGCTTCAAGTGTGGAGAAATGGGACATAGATCCTATGAATGTAAGCAAGGAATGACACAAAGTTGTGTGGCAAGTGAGGAACTAGAAGGTGAGGGTATCGGATCGGACTGTGCACCGAAGCAAGGAGAATCTCTTATGTTCAGAAGAAAGGATACTGAATCTACTCAGAGGAGGATTTTTTTCCAAACTATGTGTAAATTAGGTGGTAAGTGTTGCAATGTCATTGTAGATAGTGGAAGCACTGATAATTTAGTATCTAAGGAGATGGTTGTGAAGCTTGGGTTGAAGAGGCTTAACAATCTTTGTCCTTATTAGGTGAGTTGGTTACAAGATGATCAAAAGATAGAGATAAAGGAGTAGTATTTGGTGAGTTTCAATATTGGGCCTTTCAAAGATGAAGTTTTACGTGATATTGTGTCAATGAGTGTTTGTCCTATCTTATTGGGAAAACCTTGGCAGTATGATAGAGGAGTTATTTATGATTGTAGAAGAAACCTAGTTACAATTGAAAAGGATGGGCAAAAGTTCACATGGAAAGTTGATGGAGATGGAGAAGGAAATGGATATGGAGAGAATGAGAGTGATGTTGATGCAAGAGCATCCTCGGTCAATGGGCAATCTTGTATCAACAAAAAATATTTTCTTTCAGTTTTGTTCTTGTTTTGTTCTTCATGCAGTTTTATGTGTTCTTGTCGGTTGGCACCGATAGTTTCTTGTTCTTCATCGAAGATATTGTTTTAGGTTTGCTGGTGGTTTCAAGCGCGATTCTTGGTGTCTGGATTCATTTGGGGTCTTTTAGATGTTCTTTGGTGTGTGGCTCACCTTCCTGTTGAACTGCATCACTTGGTTGTTATTTTCCATAAATATTTATCTAATTCTTAGGGCCAACCTAATTACACATTTCATTTTTCTGCATTGACGAATGTAATCTTATAAGGCTGATCCAGATGTGTTCCGATAGGTATAAATATGATGTTTGGTAATCATTTGTAGGGTCAGAGGAAGTAAAAGTCAGAATAAGGATTGAGATTCGCATGTCGTGATCCAGTTGATTCTTAGAGTCTCTGTTGGATAGTATCTGGCTCGAAGCCTACATGTCACTTGTTAATAACCGGATGTCTTTTGATGATAATATAATGATTTTTGGATGATTTTTGGAAGTACTATGACTTTAATATGATCTTTTTATGTGAATTTGCTATGATTTCTTGCTGCTTTCATTGTGTCTCCCTCCTTGCATAAGTCGGTTGACTCTTTTGAAGGTTTTTACCGGTTATGGTTGCATCAGATGCAAAGGTGGGAGTAACATCAATCAACATACAAGATATGCAAAAAAATTCATGGTGTATTCTAATTATACCACTTCAATACATTGCTTCCTCGGTCTATTTCACATATGTCATATAAACTTAAGAAAGGACATACAATATTGGCCTAATAATGGCCTCTCACTATGGATTTTGATGGCCTACAAGTCATCATTACATCAAACAACTCAACAATGTATTATTTTGTTAATCCCTCATGGCAACATTTACTATGAAAGAACACACAAAAACACCCACATCTTTCCCAAATGATCAAATAATCAAAATTCCTTTGTAGGAGCCTTGTGTAGAAATATAAATAAGACTCTCACCAAGTTTGAGCCTTTTGGGATGATGCAATACAAAGATATAGTTTTATTAATGCTTGCTGGAAACTCTAGTTTTATCACATGCATGCTCTCACCAAAAATGTCATAACTCATTCAAAACTTAATAAAATTAGATCAGATAAAAATAAAATGAAACTAGACTCATTTATCCAACCTATCCCATTGGTTTCAAACCGTTATTGTACTATACCAATGTGTACCAAAAATGACATAACTTTTACAATTCCCAATGAAAATTGATGAGACCAATTGAAAATGGAAGTAGGTTCACATAAATAACTTCTCCAACCAGTTTCAGATCATTACATGAAAGATAAAATTTGAATAAACCAAGAGAACAATCTGCAACATGAGAAAATTCAGAAATATTTCACAAAAATAAGGGTTTATTCTTCTTCACAATCTCGAACAATCTCAACCCTCTCCAACCTTAGGAAAAAAATAGAATTTGATTTGGAGGCCATATTTATGTCTTTCTAACCAACAATCATCAGTTACAACTAACTGTTAAATGACTTGACCCTTCACCTTCCACATACAACCAAAAATACAAAGCTGCATGATAATATTTGACAAACAAGACAAATTTTTATAATATTTGCCATATGGCCCACAAATAACATCCTAAGTCTCAAAATCAGTAAAAATAAGTCCAAAATGGTCTAAAAGACCTTATTACATTATAAAAACACAATACCAAAGCAAAAGTTACAAAATTGCCTCATGGAGGCATAAAGTCCATTAGGTGCTCCTGCACCAAAGAGGGAGAGATAAAGAGAGAGAGGAGAGAGGGGTAGATAGAGATGGAATAAATAAATATATAAATATGGAGAGAAAGTGAGTGGTAGAAATTTAAAGATATAGATATTAATTGATATAAGAGAGGTAGAGAGAGATGGAGAGATAATTAGATAAATGTGAAGATGGAGAGAGAGAGAGAGAGAGAGAGAGAGAGAGAGAGAGAGAGAGAGAGAGAGAGAGAGAGAGAGAGAGAGAGAGAGAGAGAGAGAGAGAGAGAGAGAGAGAGAGAGATGGAGTAGTGAGAGGGAGATAGAGGTAAATATGAAGATAGAAGTAGGAAGGAAGGAGACAAATAGATGACGAGGTAGAGGGAAAGATAAAGCTAGAGAAGGATAGGGATATAGAGAGAGATATCTAGAGGAATATAGAGGTAGATATAGGGAGAGATATGTATGTATGTATGTATATATGTATGTGTGTGTGCGTGTAAAAATATATATGTATACATATGTATGTGTGTGTGTGTGTTTACACACACACAGATGTATGTATGTATGTATGTATGTATGTATGTATGTATGTATGTATGTATGTATGTATATTTGTGTGTGTATATGTATATGTATATGTATATGTATATGTATATGTATGTATGTATGTATGTATGTATGTATGTGGGTAAACTCACAATAGTGGTTCCCACTTTTTCCAACGAACAAAGTTGGCGAAGGTGGGGAAAAAAAATTGCAGGGGTTCAAACAAACTGGGGGCGTTTGAGCGAACCACCCCTGAGAGTTAGATCAAACCACCATCAGATCCGGGTTTGATTGAACCCTAGATGGATATGGGGGCTCGATCAAACCCCATAAAATATTTATTTTTATAGGGTTCGATTGAACCCCTATTCGATCAAACCGCAAAAAACAATATTTTTTTAAAATCTCTATAAAAGTCAAAAATGACAGTTAAACTAGCATTTTCAAGTTTGGAGTTTACTATGGAGAGTGGGTTAGAGTGAACCCAAAGTGAGCATTATGTCATTGTGCCCTATCAGAAGCAACCAACGCTTCTCATCTTTCCACTTTCGACCTACATTATTTCAGGTGCACAAAATAACCACTTTTTTGTTTAATAATATTTTTTTCTTATTTAATTTATTTTTTGTTAAATTTATTTAAAATTTAGTAATAATTTTTTTTGTATATGTTTTTTTAGATAAATAATTGTATATTTATTGTTTTTTTCAACATTTTAGAAAAACATTAACAAAAACTTAGAAAACATATATATACTAAAATTTTAAAACTTAGAAAAACATCTAAATTTTTTTAGAAAAACATTAAAAAAATTAAAACTTAGAAAATTTTTAGAAAACTTAATTTAATGTTTTAATTTAGCGTCAATTTTTTTTTAATTAAATAACTTTATATGTATTACTTTTTTCAACTTTTTAAAAACATGTTATAAAAAACTTAGAAAACTAAGGTAGTAAATTAAAACTTAGAAAAATGTTAAGAAAAACATTAGCAAAATTAAAAATTAGAAAAATGTTATAAAACTAAATATAATAAATTAAAATTTTAGAAAAATTAAATAATAAATTAAACCTTAGAAAACATTATAAAACTTAGATAATAAGTTTAAACAAATTAGACAAAATAAAACCTCTATGACATCTTTTCACAACCTATTTTACACACAACATGACCCCTTAAGACCACATATGCCCCTGACAACACTATATGACCCCTTAGGACCATAGAGAATCACATAGTGCCCTAAGGGTTCATATGTAGTCCTAAGGGGTCACACATGTGTTAACATTAGGACCACATATGACCCCTTATAACATCCTAGTGTATAAAACATACCCCTTAGGATCAAAGTGTCCTAAGCGGTCATATATGGTCCTAAGGGGTCACGCATGTGTTCTAACACATGTGTGACCCCTTATGACCACATATGACCCCTTATAACATCCTAGTGTGTACAACGTACCCCTTAGGATCACATAGTGTCCTAAGGGGTCACATGTGGTCATAAGTGGTCACGCATTTGTTCTAACACATGTATGACCCCTTAGGACCACATATGACCCCTTAAAACATCCTAGTGTGTACGACTTACCCATTAAGATCACATAGTGTCCTAAGGGGTCATATGTGGTCCTAAGGGGTCACACATGTGTTCTAACACATTCGAGACCCCTTAAGACCACATATGACTCCTTATAAAATCCTAGTGTGTATGGCATACCCCTTAGTACATCACATAGTGTCCTAAGGGTTCATATATGGTCCTAAGGGGTTACACATGTGTGACCCCTTAAGACCACATATGATCCCTTATAACATCCTAGTGTATACAACATACCCCTTAAGATCACATAGTGTCCTAAGGGGTCACACATGTGTTCTAACACATGCATGACCCCTTACAACCACATATGACCCCTTATAACATCTTAGTGTGTATGACATACCCCTTACAATCACATAGTATCCTAAGGGGTCATATGTGGTCATAAGGGGTTACACATGTGTGACCCCTTAAGGACCACATATGACCCCTTATAATATCCTAGTGTGTATGACATACCCCTTAAGATCACATAACTTGTCCTAAGGGGTCATGTGTGGTCCTAAGGGGTCATGCATGTGTTCTAACACATGTGTGACCCCTTAGGACCACATATGACCCCTTATAACATCCTAGTGTGTACGACATACCCCTAAAGATCACATAGTATCCTAAGGGGTCATATGTGAACACAAGGGGTCACACATGTGTTCTAACACATTTGTGGCCCCTTAGGACCACATATGACCCCTTATAACATCCTAGTGTGTACGACATACCCCTTAAGATCACATAGTGTCCTGAGGGGTCACATGTGGTCCTAAGGGGACACAAATGTGTCCTAACACATGTGTGACTCATTTGGACTACATATGATCCCTTATAAAATCCTAGTGTATACAACATACACCTTAGGATCATAGGTCATGCATATGTTCTAACACATGTGTGACCCCTTACGACCACATGTGACCCCGTATAACATCCTAGGGTGTATGCCATACCCCTTAAGATCACATAGTGTCTTGAGGGGTCATATATGGTCCTAAGGGGTCACGCATGTGTTCTAACACATGTATGACTCCTTATAAAATCCTAGTCTATACAACATACCCCTTAGGATCACATAGTGTCCTAAGGGGTCATATGGGGTCCTAAGGGGTCACGCATGTGTTCTAAAGCATGTATGACCCTTTACGACCATATATGACCCCTTATAACATCCTAGTATGTACAACATACCCCTTAGGATCACATAATGTCCTAAGGGGTCATATGTGGTCTTAAGGGGTCACGCATGTGTTCTAAAACATGCACGACCCCTTTGAACTGCATATGACCCCTTATAAAATCCAAGTGTGTACGACATACCCCTTAGTCCATTACATAGTGTCCTAAGGGGTCATATGTGGTCCTAAGGGGTCACACATACGTTCTAACACATGTGTGACCCCTTAGGACTATATATGACCTCTTATAACATCCTAGTGTGTACAAAATTCCCCTTAAGATCATATAGTGTCCTAAGGGGTCATATTTATTCCTAAGGGGTCATATTTGTTCCTAAGGGGTCATGTATGACCCCTTATAAAATCCTAGTGTGTATGACATACCCCTTAGTTCATCGCATAGTGTCTTAAGGGGTCATATGTGGTCCTAAGGGGTCACGCATGTGTTCTAACACATTTGTGACCCCCTAGGACCACATATGACCCCTTATAACATACTAGTGTGTACGACATACCCCTTAATATCACATAGTGCCCTAAGGGGTCACACATGTGTTCTAACACATGCATGACCCCTTAGAACCACATATGACCCCTTGTAAAATGCTAGTGTGTATGACATACCCCTTAGTCCATCAAATAGTGTCCTAAGGCGTCATATGTGGTCCTCAGGGGTCATGCACATGTTAACACATGTGTGACCCCTTAGGAACACATATGAGCCCTTAAAACATCCTGGTGTATACAACATACCCCTTAGGATCACATAGTGTCCTAAAGGGTCATATGTGGTTCTAAGGTGTCATGCATGTGTTCTAACACATGTGTGACTCTTTACGACCATATATAACCCCTTATAACATCCTAGTGTGTACAACATACCCCATAGGATCACATAGTGTCCTAAGGGATCATATGTGGTCATAAGCGGTCATGTATGTGTTCTAACACGTGTGACCCCTTAGGACCATATATGACCCCTTATAACATCCTAGTGTGTACGACATACCCCTTAAGATCACATAGTGTCCTAAGGGGTCATGTGTGGTCATAAGGGGTCACACATGTGTTCTAACACATGCATGACCCCTTAGGACCACATATGACCGATCCCTTATAACATCCTAGTGTATACGACATACCCCTTAGTACATCACAAAGTGCCCTAAGGGGTCACAGATATGTTCTAACACATGTGTGACCCCTTACGACCACTTATGCACCTTATAACATCCTTATGTTTATAGTGTACCCCTTAGGACCCAATTTGACCACATACTTATCACATTGTGATTTAGTCTTTTTCTCTCAATTCCCTTAATTTTCTCAGCATGTGTTAGAACTAGTATATACATGTACATGATCTATTCTTTTGAGCTTTGTTCCCTAAATTTTCTCAACATGTGTTTTAATTTTTAAAAATTATGTTTTAATTTAGTGCGTTTATATATCTTTAATGATCTCTCTATCTCTCTCTTTGAAATTAATGATATCTCTCTTTGTGATGAAAATGATCTCCCTCCCTCTATCATTAATGTTTTAATAAATTAAAATGTATGTATGTGATATATAGATAAATTTATATATTTTTAATGATCTCCCTCTCGCTCTCTTTAAAATAATTTATTTAAATTTGAATTATGCGAGAACTTCATGTATAGAGATGAATTATGCGAGAACTTCACATGTGTACATTTTAATTTGATGAGCTCAATATTAACGATCTCTCTCTCTCTCTCTAGAATTTAACTGATTTTAATTTAATGTTTTTAATTGAATGCACTTCATGTGTGTGTGCTTACGCAAATTGTAACTTTATGATCTACCTAGATAGATGGCATCCCAGGAGATTCCCGATGATGTACCTGATCAAGATCCACCTACATAGGCTCCTGATCAGGAGCCACATCATGTAGATCCTCCACAGTAGGATCCTCAGTTGCCTGATATCGGTACCATCTTTCATTATAGTGATAATGAGTTAGAGAGATTGAGATTTATATTAGATGACCCACGAACAGATGGCGTGTACAAGAGTACATGTGAATCTATTTTTTCATAATTTGCAGACATTGAGGGACCGTCTAGTTAGTCATACCTCATTTTTACCAGAGTTTATCTATAGATAGTTGAGGAGTTTAAGGTGAGGGGTCATCATTCTTTTGTTTATGTGGTGAGGGTGGTCACGAAGGATAGATACCATCAAGGAGAGATATTTTCCACAGTATCAGGAGAAGAGTAAGGTGAGAGGATATAAAGTTATGAGATGTATTGATCCATAGGATCCATCATTGGTTTACCCATGCTTCTTAGCTGCCCATGGTCGTTATCCTAATAACAACCAGATTCCATTATACTTTGCACAACAGGTCTATGTTGAGGTTCATTATGGGTTGAAACCAAACTACCTTGATATTCCAGCATATTATGGATAGGGGAGGGGCAAGATTGTTGACAGAGATGCATACCATAGGCATGATAGAGCTCCACCTAGACATAGGGACCTTGTTGGTGAGAGATTTCCAGTGATACTCTCAGCCCTTTCCCCCACAACGGATCACATTGTGATTGATTCTCAGAGAGAAGCAATTGATAGGATTGGAGAGAATGTGTCAGCAGCAGCCACCATATCGTCTGATAGGCTGAGCAGATATATGATGAGCCAACCACATTCCAAATCATCCACAGATGCATCTTCTAGTCACAGGGTGGTTTCAGATTTAGATCAGTATATTATTCCTGGCATCCCCTCGCCAGATGTGGTAGCGGCTATAGAAGGAGATGGTAGACATGTAAAGATGTCGTAGTATTTATCTGAGGATACCATTTTATTTCATCTTGACTTGGGATACCATTGGTTGTTGTTAGAGAAGATATTCTCAGAGATGCGCAAGCTACCACATCGTCGCATACCTCGGGACAGTCACAATATTCTCATCACTCTATGCATGCTCTGGGAATTGACCCACCTATAGATCACTTTGTTGCTACAAAGGAGGAGATATGAGCTTATCAGGTCCATATCATAAATGAGGGCTTAGATTCATTTGAGGAGCAGGTACGAGGTTTGAGCTAGACTTGGTTTAAGGATATGCTACTAGAGTCAAACACTTCATCCTCGATGCCTAGTCATCTAGTTAGCCCCTTACACTCCTTATTCATATGTATATCCAGATAGAGATATGCAGGCACGAGTGATGTGGTTGAGGACATGAAGAGACTATACAGCCTACTCCTGATACACAGGTATGTATGTGTGTTTATTTTTAAAAGATGTATGTTGTAATGTACAATTTCTATATCATTTAATAAATAATAGAAGTTAGCTATCATTTAAATTGTTCAGACTAATCCTAAAATACACATGTATTTACAACAGTTAGCTCATGTCACTCCTAGCTTGAGCTCTGAGTGTGTGCATAGGAGAGATTCTTTTCATACTACACCTGCAAGTGGACAGGTTAGTTATGGATTTTGTATATAAATGTACATGTGCATTACAATTTTAATTTTAATTTAAAACTAGTCAAATTTTATTATTAAAATAATATGCATATGTATGTGTAGATCTATATTTAATATTTAAAAATAAATTCTACTTTTGCACGGGTCTATTGGACATCTAGACTCTCACCAGGACTCTCCCGAAAAGGGCCACTCTGTTCATGGCCTTTATGATGCATGTTGATTTGCCACTTTATAGCTCATTTGTTTATCTTTTTATATGTACATTTTAGACTTTCATATTATATATTCATGCACATGTTAGATTATACTTTATACGATTTGTGTTTGATCAGATTATATATTTCATGCATGTATGTTAGATCTTATACTTTATAGAGTTTGTGTTTGATCAAATTATATATATCATGCATGTATGTTAGATTATACTTTATAAAGTTTTTGTTTGATCAGATTATATATCATGCATTTGTATTCAGATTATATATGATCATGCACATGTTAGATTACACACACTTTATATACATGTATAGTTTGTGTTTGATCATATTTGCACGTTTGATTATATACTTTAAATATAAGTTTGATGTGTTTGATTATATGTAACTTATTATCACATGTCTATGTATGCATGTTTGATTATTCTTTTGAATATATAGATCTAGATTATTGATGTTTGAAATTTAAAAAAATGTTTAAGAACTCTAAAACTTTCAAATATATATCTGTGATTGAATTTGTCTACATATATAGATTAAAAATATCATGTTTATATTCTAAATTTGATTACATATAATGTACAAATATGCATTGAATTTAAATGAATTTTTTAATATATGTACATGTATAAACATCTTGAGTAATAATTTAATATTATTAAATTTCATAACTTTGTAAATTTACACACACACATGTATCAGGTAATTTAAACACACATGTCCTAATTTCAATCAAACTTTGCATTTTTAATTATTAAATGAATTTATGTTAAACATGCATGTTCTAATTTCATACATCCCCTTTAAGACATTTTTCAACTTGAATCCACATCACAATTACTTTGTACATGTACACGCGTACTATTATTTAACATCACAAGGAATATAAAAAACACATCATAATTTAATATATCCACTCACACAAGTCATTAACAATATAAAAATCACACTTGTTCATATCAAATGAGCAAACTCAAGTTAATACATATTCAATAATTTATTCTAGAAGTTTCATTTGGAACAAGTTAAGTAGAAGTGAACATTCTAACTTGTATTAAATTAAAAATTCATACATTCAAACACATGTACTTAGGTGTACTAAATAGTTCATACCACATCAAGTGGTTTAGACTGCTCTTCAATAACACTTAATATTTTCTCATGATCGTCAGTATCTAGTCTCCACTTTTGAGACCGCCCGCAACGTGGAACTGTATGAAGAACTAGGCCAACAACAATGACCAAGTGGCTATACTGATATACCTTGTTGTCAATTTGGTATTCAATGAAATTAATCCCATGTTGAACAAGTTTAACTTGTTTGAAATATGCTCCTTGCACTACAACTAGTCCTACATGTACATGTATAAGAAACAAAAAAATTGAAGTTTTGTGTAAGTTGTGTACATATAAAAAATAAAACATGTGCACATGTGCATGTTTAAAATAAATTAATTAATTTAAATGTTCATATTAGTTCAAACCTATGGCAAAGGAAATTCTATCACTCATTTTAGATTTTGTTAACTTCTTTCTCTCTTCTATGCAACGCAATAAATAATAACTAACACCTTCTATATTTCCATCTTCTCCTATGATTGCAAAAATATCTCCTGCAATTCGAAACAAGTTATAAATTTAAAATGTACTCGATTAAAAATTTATTATTTATTTACACATGCAACATTTTTTATACCTTCTTTAATCAATCCCGAAATATGGTCATAATTAGCAGAAATCAAAGGAATGTCTTCAAAGATTTCATCCTCATTTTCCTTGTATGTGTTAGAAATATCTAGTGGCACCAATTTCCATTCACTGACATATCCAAGCTCTTGGTTCTTTTAATCATCATAGTTTTCCAAAATGCAATCAGAACAAAAACATGAATAATCCCTAGTGTACAATATCCATGGGCAATTATTTGTACTCGTGACACAATGCAAAGATCTTGTCCTCTCCACACTCTTGCATCCATGCATTGATCTTCTATCCACATCTGCAAAATGTACATGTGTACACAAACATACATATCAAGTTGTCTTAAAACATTTAAACTAGGAACATTTTTAAAAATTAAAACAACATTTTAAAACACTAAAAGAGAACACGTACCGGTTATCTCCCAAAACACTCTATATGGAATGGGTCTGTATGTTCTCGGTGATAATTCACCAAGATAATTAGGTTGCACAAAGTGTGTCTTACACCATTCAAAAACATCATGTGCATCATCTATACGATCTCCTATATAATTTATTTGATGTTTTCTTAGAGCACGTTTGATACAAGCTCCTGCACCATCATGTTCACCCTTTCCATGACCACTCTTAAAATAACTCCAAACATGTGGTATTTTGTCATTTCAATGATATCTACATATTGCATAAAATGTCATCCAAAATTTGAATTGTGTCCCACATCCATCAGACCAAACAAAATGTTTAACTATTGTTATGCCTCTCTCTTTCAAATATTCAAAAAGCTTCTTAAAGCAATGTTGTACAAAAAGTGTGTCATGCTCCTTATCATCACTAATATAGAAGTGGTACTCTTTCTTAATGGCACGATTTTCAAATTTACTATCAACATCATCCAAATCCATTTGTGCATGTCGATAACACACATGCACCATAATAGTGATTTGGTTTGAAAAGTAATACTCTAATTGAATCTCTTTTTGATGTGCAAAAGAGTAATTTTTTGCGAAGCCCACTACGGATAGAATAGTTCGAAGTGCGAAAGTGTCTCTTAATGTTTGAAATTGTTGTGCTTGCCACCTGGCAAAAAAACCATTGCATATGTATGGTTTTATCAACTTACGAAATTTTTTCCATAAATGTTCCAATAGGTAGCTCCTCTTCTACATAATCTAACCTTGTAGATTCCTTTCCAAATTTTGTTTCAAAATTTTTGTACTTGTAACTCTTTCAATTTACCATCTTCGTCATGTCAATATCTTCATCTTTCAAAGGCAATTTAGCCAACTCCCCACATGATCCACAAATTCCTTTTATGCAATTTATTTGACCAGTTGCATAATCATCTGATTTATCACATAAGATGGATGCTATGAATTGACTTGTTCGTTCAGGAGGATCTTTTTCATAACCATCACTATCTTCTCTAATATTTCAAAACACCTGATAGTACAGATCAAATTCGATGTGATAACGACAACAAGTTTCGAAGACTTTGTTTACCTTCACATAATATGGCATTAACCTTTCAAACATGATTTGTCCAATCTTTATATGAGGGTTTGTTTTAGTAAACAACACATACAATTCATGTTTTATTGTGTCTAACCAATATTTTACATGGAGATCATAACGATCAAGGCCAATCCTTTGCTTGATAACCTCTCTACTATTTGATGAAGGACAATTATTATCATTTTAAAAAATTGTCAACGAGTTCCTAACAACTTCTTCAATTATATCAGAACAAGGAGCTCTACACATAATTTCCCAATTCTCTTAAGAGGGAGCATCATCCAAACTCCTTCTCCTTTTCACATATTTTGATATTGTCCTTCTACTAAAACCAAACTAAGATGATAGTGAAGAGATTTATCTTTTTTGAGGCAATCTTTCATTTGCTAAAGATGTCAACACCACTCTTCTTGAAATGGTCTTATCTACTATTCGAGATTTTTTACCAATGTTCACCAAACCTTTCTTAACATTATCAACAATAGAGTTTTGTAGCTGATATTTTTTCCTCTTTTGACTTGTTGTATCTATACCCAACAATTTCAATGGATCTATTAACTCTTTAAAATTAAGGAGAATTGATAATAATTGAGCTTTCTCTAGTGTAGTATCAAGATTATTGAAATGAGACATTATTTCTTTTGCACTTTTATTCATTGACCTCCTTTTAGTATGTCTAGGTTCTTCACTGAGACGTTTCAGATCATTCACATCCATTTCAAGTAAATGATCTAAATTTTTATAAGAAATATTTCTCTTCACTTGTTTAGCTAGATCCATAATATGCTCATCCATACCGGTGGTAGGAGATAAGGAGCCTAACCCCTCTCCTTCGACCTCCATTGGTTCAACTTGGGAAATCTCCTCTCTATGCTCTTCAACTATAATGTGTTCTTCAACAAGTTCATTTGCCTCAACTCCCACTTGAGAACTCCCTTCTTCTCGAGCCCATTCTACACATAATTTAAGATGACAGAGAATATTTTTAATGCAATGAAATTATAAGTATAATTTGAAACCAAATTTCCAAGTCATAATAAGACCTAAATATTATATCATAATAGGTGGACTATTATGTCATATTTAATACCTATTATTGCATAATAGGTCCTAATATCTGCATAATATAGGTCTTATGGGGACTCTTGAGTATAATGTGAAATGTTTTTGCATACGTGGTCATATAAATAAAACCTACTATGACATAATAGGTTATACATTTATGTCATATTTAGGACCTATAATCACATAATAAGTCCCAATATCACATAATAGGTCTTATTATTACTTACTATGACCACATATGAAAAAACATTTCACATTATACTTGACTCCCCTTAAGACCTATATTATGTGATATTAAGACCTATTATGTGATATTAGGACCTATCATGCAATTAAATAGGTCTTAAATATGACATAACTTAGAACCTATTATGACATAATAGGTCTTATTAATTATGACTTAATATGACCACATGTAAAAACATTTCACATTATACTTGACTCCCCTTAAGACATATTATGCAAATATTAGGACCCATTACATGTGATATTAGGACCTAAATTAGGCGATAATAGGTCATTAATATCACATACATAATAGGCCCTAATATCTCATAATATAGGTCTCAAGGCCCAAACTCAAGTATATAATGTGAATTTTTTTCGCATGCATTGTCATGTATTAAGTCATAATAAGACCTATTATATCATAATAGGTTCTATTATGTCATATTTAAGAAAGGTATGATCGCATATGATAGGTCCTAATATCACATAATAGGTCCTGGTGTCACATAATATAGGTTTTATAGGTTTTAAGGGGACTCAAGTACAATGTTAAATATTTTTACATACACTTGAAAACAAAGTAGACACAATGTTTGTTTGTTTGAAAGTATTTGATTATTTAAATGATCATGCAAGCACAAATCCTATGGCTGGTTGGGACAATAGTTGTTGAATCTCACTTGGGGGTTACCTCGAGCTATGCAATTCAGAGTGGATACTTAGGTGCTTGACCCCACTGGCTCCCCTCCACAACACTTACTTCTCTAGGGCAGCCAAGAACCAGTCCCCACAAAAACTCCTTGTGGGTAACTTTGTATCTGTACTATCAACCGTATGTGTGTGAGCCGCTCCAGAGGTTTGACCTCCTGCCCCAACAACTAGATGGTTTTGGGCTTCTAACACAAAAGAGGCACTAGTAAGGGCATCTGTTCAGGTGGGCATATATCCGGTGAGTTAACTTCGTTATGCCATTCCAATGCCCGTTTCTTACAAAATTCGTTACAATCGCTTTTATTTATAGTGGTTTGGAAGAGCTTGGCTTTAGCTTGTTACCAGTTTGGGTCGTTCCCTCTCACTGAGCCTTAAGGGCTACTTAGGAGGTGTCACAACCCTCCTTTATCACCTTTGGATTTAAAATACAAACTCTATTATATTTATTTTGGATAAACTATTGAATGAATATTATAAAGGGATAAAAAAAATAATAAAACGCACACACACATGGAAAATATACTTTTTTTTCTTAATTGTTTATTTAATTTTCCTCACCCAAATTATGGCACATGTTGTAGGAAGAATAAGAAGCTTCTAGAGGCTTCTCCACCACCTTGCATGTAACTCCTCCCACTAAGTCTAATCAGTTTGCATGTTCAGGCTAAATTGGGAGAGAATCTCTTTGTATTAATTAAAAATTTAGGTAGTGGAATAGGGGGATTTTTCTTATAAAAGATATACAAGTTTTCAAAAAAGGGAGTTGGTTATTCCATAAAGAAATTCTTCAAGTAAATTTTTCTTTTGTAGTCATATTTCATTTTTGAGAATAGCTAAGATTTTGCTTTGGAGGACTTTTTTCAAGTTTGAAGGATCAAGGGAGATTCATAGGGGATTCTACACCATTTTCAAGCATCCAGGTTCTTTCAATTTAGTTTTTCATACATCTTATCCTTGCTGCAATTTAGATTAGATTAATTTGTTTAAGAAATTAGATCCATTAGTTTCAAATTTTTGATAAGAATTAGATTGATTTGTTTAAGAAATTAGATCCATTAGTTTCAAATTTTTGATAAGAATTGATTCATTTGTTTAAGAAATTAGATCAATATATTTCAAAGTCTTGATAAGAATTAGATCCATTAGTTTTCAAATTATTGATAAGTATTAGATCCATTTGTTTAAGAAATTAGATCAATATATTCTTGATAGGAATTAGATCAATTTATTTAAATTTCCTATTAAGATTTAGATCGATTGTTGTTGAAGAACCAAATTAGAACCATCCTTATTTCCTTTCTCTAGATTCATCTTTCTGGTTTTCAAATTAAAAAAACTGAATCTCATAAATCTCGCTGTGGATATTTCTCTATATTTCTCATTTTATTCTATACATATTTTCCATTATCTAGTTATACATTTTCTGCGAAAAATTGTTGAAAGAAAGGATAGGATTCGCTATGAATAATTTGCCTGCAATATTCTTATTGTTTTAGTTTGGTTATCTACTCCTCTCTGGAAAAATAACAGTTGAAAACCAAGGAATGAGCCCCTCTGTGAAATACTCTCTGTATTCCAATATGCAGATCCATATTACTTCATTCTTTTTGTATTCTGGTTTAGTTGACTCTATGTATTAATTATCCATATTGCTACGTTTTTGTATTTTGGTTAGTCTCTGTGTTAATCACTCCAATAAGTAAATCCTTATTGTCTCATTTTTTTATTCTGGGTTAGTATTACTCTCTGTGTTTTTGCTGCTATAAGTAAACTCTTATTGTTCACACTAATACCTTACCTCTCATATTCTAAGTTTAAATAAAATTAAACTGTTTTGGTTCTTTCTAACATAATTAAACTGGGAACTTTAGACACAAAAAAATAAAATTATATATATATATATATATATATATATATTAATAGTAACAGTCTTTATTTAAAAAAAAAAAAAAAACCTTAATGCATTGATGTGACAGGGCAAAGATTTTGTACGGGCCTGTGTGTACCGATCCGTAGGCTAGTGGACAGAGGTAGTACTCCGCAGGGGGAGTGGTACCATTACGGTACCCCCCACTAGTCTGCGGTCACTGCTGCGGTAGCGGCTACAGGTTAGTGGGGGGGACCGTGGGGTCCCAAACCCACTAAACCCCATGCAAGCCATTCGAACTTAGTTCGATGGCATTGATTACATTTTTTTGAACATTCTTTTTTTATGCATATTTAAAATTTTAGTTAAATAGAATTCTTTTTTAAAAAATTTTAGTTAATAAATTTTTTTTTAAACTTAAGAAATTTATTTATTTTTAAAATTTATAAACTAGTTTTAATAAAATTATATTAAGTCATCTTAAGACCCACTTAGCAATTAATGACATAAGCTAAATTTTATGTTGGGACTAGTGATTTTATAAGTGGCATTTTTGTGTACAACTTACCTTGCTTCACGTCGTGCATATATATATATATATATATATATATACATATATATATATATGTATATGTATATATATATGTATATATGTATATGTATATATATATACATATATACATATATATATATACATATACATATATACATATATACATATATATATATATATATATATATATATGTATATATGTATATATATATATATATATGTATATATATATATGTATATATGTATATATATATATATCATTGATTTAATTATTTGTTGTTTCCATCTTCATGCGAATTATACATTTAATTGTTGGTATACAAGTTACCTAACCTTCATTATTATGCAATTATATTCAAGTTTTTGAATAAATAATTCTAGTTATGATTCTTTTATTCCATAGTTATTTCAATTAATTTTGCTTTGCAATGTCTAAGTTCATAATTATTATCAACATGATGTTATTATAAGTTAGAAACTAATCAAAGGAAGTTGGAAAACCAAAACTAGCAGCATTCAGTATATACGGTGCCTCTAGGTCATGCTTACGGGTAATGTCATCGTGTTGAACTACTGCACTTAACGCCTAATAAAGCTGCATCAACGACATCTGTGGCATCGTCCCTATAAATCGTTAGGGAGTAATAAGGGACACTTGGAAGTTAAAATCCAAGGGGCGGGTAATCCCCCTTGGATCGATAATCTAATAAGATAACTTTTAAACGATTTTCACATCCATTGAGATAAACCATAGTAAACCCCTTTTAGGGATGGTTAAGTTAAATGATTTTATGAAATTGATTCTTTTGGAGAGATATTGGTGATTTGCAATTTGGTCAAGGGTGACGCTCATGATAAGAATTAGGATCTAGTTATTTTAGGCCACAAGCAATAGGCCATCTTGAGCCTTCGCTTAAGCGCTACCATCGTGGGTAGCAACCGCAGAGAAACTATCTGGGACATTGACCCTAGAAAGGGTTGCGTACCCACAAATCAGTTTACATCAAACCATAGTATAGAAAATAGAACTACATAGTTTACGCCTTGATCCTGTGCCAAAGCAGGTATGTAGGTAGTCTTGGGACGGACTTGTCCCTCGTACTCAGGCGTTCGTGGGTGGGGTCTAGGCTTGGTTGAGTAAGAATCCTATTTGAAAGATAAGATAATTAAATTGGAAAAGAAATTCAATGCATACTCGGAAGGAATCCCGTATGGATTCGCTTGACTTCCCGAGGCTTTAAGCCAAATTCCGAGGCGGAAATCAAGCTTGTATTATTTAATTACTCCTAAGGATGGCGACCTCGGTGCACTTCTATTAGAAGAGTGTAGTACTTAGTGAGTGGCTCAGGACCCGAATGGTCCTGATGAGTCTAAGTCTCTGGCCAGAGCATCTCCTATCCCGTTTGGATAGATGCCTACCCCGTATGGGTAGATGCCTATCTCGTATTGGATAGATGGAAGCTTATGTCTCATATGGACAATTGCCTAACCCGTATGGTTAGATGCTCATCTCGGATGGATGAATGCCTAATCCTAATGGATGGATGCCCAGAGTATGCAATTGAATAAAACATAATGATTGAATTAAAGACACAAAAAAAAGAATACTCAATTTTTTGTTGAATCAATTAGGGTGGGTTATTACATGTGGTATCAGAGCAAAGGTTCAAATCTAGGCCTTGTGCTCACTTCAATTTATTCAGCTAAGGGAATGTTTTACAATGGTAGAAATTTTTTCTTTTTAAAATCCTAAATCAAAAACTAACTACATAATTTAACTTTCAGGTAAAACCTCGAATGGCAAGAGGAAGAGGAAGAGGAAGAGGAAGAGGAAGAGGAAGAGGAAGAGGAAGAGGAAGGGGTAATGGAAGACGTACTAGGAGTCAAAGAGAAGAAAACCACGAGGAAAACCATGAGGAAAACCATGAAGAAAACCATGAGGAAGACCATGAAGAGGATCGACACAATCCAAGAAATAATGGAGATGGGGTCCAAGCTATAATTGACCTTCTAACCGAACAAAGAGATAAAATCAACTTCTTGGAACAATCACTGCAAGACCTTAGGGAAAGGCAGAATGACTATGAAAATAGAAGTGGTACCGAAAATGGAAACCCTGGTAGCAATCAAGGGAATGTGATGGGCAATAGAAAGGAAAATAACATATTGGAACTCTCCAAGGACTTAAAGAAAATCACCCCTCCCAAGTTCGATGGGAGGTAGATTGGTGAAGGGGCTAAGAATTGGCTAAATGAAATGGCAAAATATTTTGAGCTAAGAGATTTTAGCAAAACAACCAAGGCTTTATGGGGTTCCTATCAACTCATAGGGGAGGCAGCTAGTTGGTGGACCAACACCGAGGAACAAAATGGGTATAACAAGGATACGGTCACATGGGATCAATTTGTTCACCACTTCCGAGATAGGTGGCTCCCTCAATTATTATTTGATGAGAAGGTGACAGAATTCCATAATCTACATCAAGGGTCCCTATCCATTCAACAATATTGGGATAAGTTCGCCAAGTTGCTTAAATATGTACCTATGTACCAGAAAGATGAGGAAGGTCAAGCAAGGAAGTTCATTTTGGGGCTAAATACCAACATAGGGGCAGAGGTTGACATGCATGGACCCAGAAACATGAATGAAGTACTTGAAAAGTCCCTAAGGCAAGAGAGGAAGATTCAAACACTAGCAAGGCGGAACTATAATGGGAACCACTCATTTAAAAGGAAGCAAGAATTCAATGGAAACGCTATTTTCAACAAGGGTCAGAGGAATAATTCTTCTGAAAGAAGGTCACTGCCTAATCAATATCAGAGGAATGGAAATGATAATAACAGGGGCAATAATAACAGGGGTAATAATAAAAGGGGCAACTATAATAGGAATGACCAGCAGAACAGGATAACTTATCCACCCAGGGCCAATGAAACAAGGAATGATCCCCCTAGAAATCAAGGTAGGAGGGGTCCTCCAGGTGGATGCTTTATGTGCGGGGAAAACCATTTTGCCAAAGAGTTCCTCGGGATGCAAGGACAAATTAGGGCCAATCAACCCCAACAAGGGCCCCAACAAAGGATTCATGTAGCGGTTAGGAACCAAAGAGGAAGATACCAGAATGTTCTTGTGGAAACTACAGGTACACTATTTGAACAACCAATATCAATTCTAATTGACACTGGATCATCTGAATGTTGCATCTCACCTGAATTAGTAAACAAATATGCATTAAAAGTTAATCAAATGGAGTCATCATGGACAGTTCAATATGGGGATAAGGCAACTAGGGAAGTAACTAAGTGTTTACCGAGGGCAAGGGTACAATTCCTTGAGTTTGAAACAAGGGTAGATCTCTATGTGGCACCCCTAGGATTATATGATGTAATTATGGGAATGAGTTGGTTAACAGACCATCAAGCTAATGTAGATTGCTATAACAAAGTTGTTGAATGTTTGGATGATGGGGGGAAAAGGGTCAAAATCCAAGGAAAGTTTAAACCCATTAATATAGAAACCATCTCAGCAATGCAATTAAAGAAGGAAAGGAGAAGAGGAGGTCAAATCTATATGGTTGAAATTGAGGAAGGAAAAGAGGAAAATACACCAACATTTGAAAATACCCCTTTCTTAAAGGAATTTAAGGATGTTTTTCTAGAAGAATTACCCAGTTTACCCCCTAAGAGGAAGTTTGACTTTTCTATCGAAGTACTCCGAGGAGCTGAACCAGTATCAAGGGCACCTTATCGGATGAACACAACTAAACTACAAGAGCTCAAAATGCAATTAGAGGAACTCTTAGCTAAGGGATTAATAAGGCCAAGTGTATCACCATGGGGAGTGCCAGTCTTATTTGTTAAGAAGAAAGATGGAACCTTAAGGTTATGCATCGACTATAGGATGTTGAACAAAGTCACAATAAAGAATAGGTATCCCTTACCTCGCATAGAGGATATTTTTGACCAAATGAAAGGAGCGGCAGTTTTCTCAAAGATAGACCTCCGGTCAGGGTACCATCAACTCAGAATTAAGGAGGAAGACATTCCGAAAATAGCCTTCAGGACTAGATATGGACATTATGAATTCACAGTAGTTCCTTTTGGTGTAACGAACGCCCTAGCTGCATTTATGAACCTAATGAATAGTGTACTCCATGACTACTTGGATAAATTTGTTTTGGTATTTCTGGATGACATATTGATTTACTCTAGAAATGAAGAGGAACATTTAGTGCACCTACAAATTGTTTTGCAAAGGTTGAGAGAACATAAGTTATATGGGAAATTGTCCAAATGTGCCTTCTTTGAGGAAAAGATTCACTACCTTGGGCATATAATATCAAAGGAAGGAATAGCAGTCGACCTAGATAAAATAAAGGCAATAGTAGAATGGCCAATCCCTAAGAATGTTTCAGAGGTAAGAAGCTTTATGGGGCTAGCAGGTTACTATAGGAGGTTTGTGGAAGGATTCTCTAAGATAGAAAATCCCATCACCTCATTACAAAGGAAGGGCGAAAGGTTTGTGTGGACCGAGCAAAGTGATAAGGCATTTCAAATCTTGAAGGGAAAACTAACTTCAGCACCCATTCTAAAGGTACTAGATCCGAATGGACACTTCACAGTCGTAACTGATGCTTCTATTGAAGGGTTAGGAGGAGTACTTGTCCAAGATGAAGGGGTAGTAGCTTACAAATCCAGGAAGCTAAAGACTCATGAAGTCAATTATGCACCCCACGACTTAGAATTGGTAGCAATTGTGCATGCCCTACAAAAATGGAGACACTTCTTACTAGGGAAGCCCTTTGAGCTAAAGTCAGATAACCAAGGACTAAAATACATCTTTACCCAAGCTCACTTAAATGCTAGACAAAGAAGGTGGTTAGAGTTTCTAAGTGAATGTGATTTTGAAATTGAATATATTAAAGGGAAAGAAAATAGGGTGGCAGATGCCTTAAGTAGGAGGAGACACTTGATGACTATAGCAACATTCAAAACCTCTTTCAAAAGGCAAGTAATGGATGAACAAGGACATGACCATTGGTATGAGCAAGTCAAATTGACTTTAGAACACAACCCAACTGATCCTAAGGTCGAAGGGTATACATTAGATGAAGATGGGTTGCTCAGATACAATAATAGAATCTATATTCCTAATTCAGGGAACTTAAGGGAAGTAGTCTTGTCGGAGGCTCACAATGCCCCTTATTTAGGGCACCCAAGAGTTAACAAACTTTACGCAGATCTAAAGAAGTTATACTTTTGGCAAGGGTTGAAGAATGATATTGTCAAGTATGTAGCTAAATGTTTGGAGTGTCAAAGAGTAAAGGCAAAACATAGACACCCAGCCGGATTGTTGCAATTGCATGACGTACCTCAACACAAGTGGCAAGTTATTAGCATGGATTTTGTGCAAGGGTTACCCATGTCACCTTCTAGGCATGATGCAATAATGGTGGTAATTGACAAACTCACTAAGGTGGCACACTTTATACCAGGCAATCTGACGGATGATGCACCTACCTTGGCTAGACGCTTTGTTAAGGAAATATCTAGGTAGCATGGAATACCAGAGAAAATCATATCAGATAGAGATGCTAGATTCACTTCAAGGTTTTGGACCACTCTTCAATCAGCTCTAGGAACTCAACTAAATTTTAGCACGGCATACCATCCTGAAACCGACGGTCAGATAGAAAGGACAAATCAAATTATGGAAGACCTGCTTCGCATGTATTGCATGGACCAACAGAGGAAATGGGAAGAGTACCTACCTTTGGTAGAGTTTGCTTACAATAATACATATCAAACATCTTTGGGAATGGCACCTTTTGAAGCTTTGTATGGTAGACCATGTCGAACACCTTTGAGTTGGGATAGTCTTGAAGATAGAGTGATTATTGGGCCAGATATGTTGAAAGAAATGGAAAGGAAAACTAAGGAAATTAGGCAAAGATTGAAGGAAGCCTTAGATAGGCAGAAAAGTTATGCAGACAAAAGCAAGACACCAAGGGAGTTTGAGGTAGGAGAGAAAGTCTTCCTAAGGGTTAGGCCACACAAGAGTTCCATAAGATTTGGGAAAAAGACTAAGCTTGCACCTTGTTATGTTGGACCTTTTGAAATATTGGGAAGGGTTAATCCAGTTGCATACCAGTTGGCCTTACCCCCCCAATTGAGCCGAATCCATGATGTCTTCCATGTATCTCTTCTTAAAAAGTATGTACCTGATGAGAAACACATTTTGAATTGGGATACTTTATAGGTCCAAGAAATGGGAGGAATAATGATAGAGCCATTCAGAATCTTGGAGAGGCGCCAGTGCCAGTTGTGCAACAGAGAGGTTGATCAGTGCAAAGTGCAATGGGACTAGTATGATGAAAAGAATGCCACGTGGGAAGATACTAAGGAGATGCAGCAGTCGTTTCCTTTTTTGTTTTAAACATGAACTATAAACTCTATTGAATGCATTTAATAAGTGCATTGCGACGATGCACAAATTAAGGTGGGGAGGATGTCACAAACCTCCTTTATCACCTTTGGATTTAAAATACAAACTCTATTATATTTCTTTTGGATAAACTATTGAATGAATATTATAAAGGGATAAAAAAAACAATAAAACACACACACACAAGGAAAATATACTTTTTTTTCTTAATTGTTTATTTAATTTTCCTCACCCAAATTATGGCACATGTTGTAGGAAGAATAAGAAGCTTCTAGAGGCTTCTCCACCACCTTGCATGTAACTCCTCCCACTAAGTCTAATCAATTTGCATGAAGGCCAAATTAGGAGAGAATCTCTTTGTTTTAATTAAAAATTTAGGTAGTGGAATAGGGGGATTTTTCTTATAAAAGATATACAAGTTTTCAAAAAAGGGAGTTGGTTATTCCATAAAGAAATTCTTCAAGTAAATTTTTCTTTTGTAGTCATATTTCATTTTTGAGAATAGCTAAGATTTTGCTTTGGAGGAATTCTTTCAAGTTTGAAGGATCAAGGGAGATTCAATGGGGATTCTACACCATTTTCAAGCATCCAGGTTCTTTCAATTTAGTTTTTCATACATCTTATCCTTGCTGCAATTTAGATTAGATTAATCTATTTAAGAAATTAGATCCATTAGTTTCAAATTTTTGATAAGAATTAGATTAATTTGTTTAAGAAATTAGATCCATTAGTTTCAAATTTTTGATAAGAATTAGATTCATTTGTTTAATAAATTAGATCAATATGTTTCAAAGTCTTGATAAGAATTAGATCCATTAGTTTTCAAATTCTTGATAAGTATTAGATCCATTTGTTTAAGGAATTAGATCAATATATTCTTGATAGGAATTAGATCAATTTATTTAAATTTCCTGTTAAGATTCAGATCGATTCTTGCTCAAGAACCAGATTAGAACCATCCTTATTTCCTTTCTCTAGATTCATCTTTCTGGTTTTCAAATAAAAAAATCTGAATCTCATAGATCTCGCTGTGGATATTTCTCTATATTTCTCATTTGATTCTATACATATTTTCCATTATCTGGTTATACATTTTTTGCGAAAAATTGTTGAAAGAAAGGATAGGATTCGCTGTGAATAATTTTCCTGCAATATTCTTATTGTTTTAGTTTGGTTATCTACTCCTCTCTGGAAAAATAATAGTTGAAAACCAAGGAATGAGCCCCTCTGTGAAATACTCTCTGTATTCCAATATGTAGATCCATATTACTTCATTCTTTTTGTATTCTGGTTTAGTTGACTCTGTGTATTAATTATCCATATTGCTACGTTCTTGTATTTTGGTTAGTCTCTGTGTTAATCACTCCAATAAGTAAATCCTTATTGTCTCATTTTTGTATTCTGGGTTACTATTACTCTCTGTGTTTTTGCTGCTATAAGTAAACTCTTATTGTTCACACTAATACCTTACCTCTCATATTCTGAGTTTAAATAAAATTAAACTATTCTGGTTCTTTTTAACAGAATTAAATTGGGAACTTTAGACACAAAAATATAAAATAATATATATATATATATATATATATATATATATATATATCTTTTTATATATATTAATAGTAACAGTCTTTATTTAAAAAAAAAAAAAAACCTTAATGCATTGATGTGACACGGCAAAGATTCTATATGGGCCTGTGTGTACCGGTTTGCAAGCTAGTGGACGGAGGTAGTACTCCGCAGGGGGAGTGGTACCATTACGGTACCCCCCACTAGCCTGCGGTCACTGCTGCGGCAGTGGCCGCAGGTTAGTGGGGGGGACCGTGGGGTCCCACTCCCACTAAACCCCATGCAAGCCATTCGAACTTAGTTCGATGGCATTGATTACATTTTTTTGAACATTCTTTTTTTATGCATATTTAAAATTTTAGTTAAATAAAATTCTTTTTTTTTATATAAATAAATTTTTTTTAAACTTAAGAAATTTTTATTTTTTTTAAATTTATAAACTACTTTTAATAAAATTATATTAAGTCATCTTAAGACCCACTTAGCAATTAATGACATAAGCTAAATTTTATGTTGGGACTAGTGATTTTATAAGTGGCATTTTCGTGTACAACTTACCTTGCTTCACGTCATGCATATATATATATATATATATATATATATATTATTGATTTAATTATTTGATGTTTCCATCTTCATGTGAATTATACATTTAATTGTTGGTATACAAGTTACCTAACCTTCATTATTATGCAATTATATTCAAGTTTTTGAATAAATAATTCTAGTTATGATTCTTTTATTCCATAGTTATTTCAATTAATTTTGCTTTGCAATGTCTAAGTTCATAATTATTATCAACATGATGTTATTATAAGTTAGAAACTAATCAAAGGAAGTTGGAAAACCAAAACTAGCAGCGTTCGGTATATACGGTGCCTCTGGGTCATGCTTACGAGTAATGCCGTCGTGTTGAACTACTGCACTTAACGCCTAATAAAGCTGCATCAACGACATCTGTGGCATCGTCCCTATAAATCGTTAGGGAGTAATAAGGGACACTTGGAAGTTAAAATCCAAGGGGCGGGTAATCCCCCTTGGATCGATAATCTAATAAGATAACTTTTAAACGATTTTCACATCCATTGAGATAAACCATAGTAAACCCCTTTTAGGGATGGTTAAGTTAAATGATTTTATGAAATTGATTCTTTTGGAGAGATATTGGTGATTTGCAATTTGGTCAAGGGTGACGCTCATGATAAGAATTAGGATCTAGTTATTTTAGGCCACAAGCAATAGGCCATCTTGAGCCTTCGCTTAAGCGCTACCATCGTGGGTAGCAACCGCAGAGAAACTATCTGGGACATTGACCCTAGAAAGGGTTGCCTACCCACAAATCAGTTTACATCAAACCATAGTATAGAAAATAGAACTACATAGTTTACGCCTTGATCCTGTGCCAAAGCAGGTATGTAGGTAGTCTTGGGACGGACTTGTCCCTCGTACTCAGGCGTTCGTGGGTGGGGTCTAGGCTTGGTTGAGTAAGAATCCTATTTGAAAGATAAGATAATTAAATTGGAAAAGAAATTCAATGCATACTCGGAAGGAATCCCGTATGGATTCGCTTGACTTCCCGAGGCTTTAAAGCAAATTTTGAGGCGGAAATCAAGCTTGTATTATTTAATTACTCCTAAGGATAGCGACCTCGGTGCACTTCTGTTAGAAGAGTGTAGTACTTAGTGAGTGGCTCAGGACCTGAATGGTCCCGATGAGTCTAAGTCTCTGGCCAGAGCATCTCCTATCCCATTTGGATAGATGCCTACCCCGTATGGGTAGATGCCTATCCCATTTGGATAGATGCCTACCCCGTATGGATAGATGCCTATCCTGTTTGGATAGATGCCTACCCTGTATGGGTAGATGCCTATCCCGTATTGGATAGATGGAACCTTATGTCCCGTATGGACAATTGCCTAACCCGTATGGTTAGATGCTCATCCCGGATGGATGAATGCCTAATCCTAATGGATGGATGCCCAGAGTATGCAATTAAATAAAACATAATGATTGAATTAAACACACACAAAAAAAAGAATACTCAATTTTTTGTTGAATCAATTAGGGTGGGTTATTACAGGAGGTAGGCCCCTTTCTAAGGATAAAACAAAAAGAGCCTATTGCTCAAGACACAAAAGACAAGTTTGTTAATTTTAGAGCACCAATTGAAGTGTTTGTTAAACTATAAAGACACTTGGTTTCAAATTCTAAATTAAATTATATATTTATGGACTATCTAAATTAAATTATAAATTATAAATGGGAAATAAAGGGGTCCTAAAGATCTAAATTTTAAATTAAAATCATGATCTATTATAAATGGAATTAAGGGGGGAGAGAAAATGTCAATTACACAACAAACAAGTTAATGGAATTTGAAATGCAAATACACGTATTATTTCCAATTAAAATAAAATTAATTTTAATTAAAACAAGATTATTTGTAATCCTAACATTTCCAATTGATTTAATAAAAATAACATCATTTAGAATTAATTAATATAGAATTATTATATAAATTAAATTAATTTAATTTAATTAATATTATTTAAAATAATTTCATAAAATAACTTAAAAAATATTTTACTAATACTAACAAATAAACACAATTTTTGGTACGTAATACATATAAAATTAAATAAAAATTAAATAAAAATACATACTTGCATCATGATATCTTTGCCTTGTTTGTTCTTGATATCTTTGTTCCGTTTCGGGTGAATAATTCCTTGAGGTCTTATTTTGTCTTCTCTTCTTGTTCCTCATGCTTTTAAAATAACCTTCAAATATCTTCAAATTATTGCCCTAAAAAAACACTTTCAAATGTCTTCTTTCATCCAAAAATGTGAACTGTTTTTATCATTTGAGTGTAAAAAATGAAATAAATATGTATATTTATATGACATTACTAAATTGTTAAAACAAATAGAAATTTGGGTTGGGTTGGGTTCGAACGACCATCAGCTGTTACGAAAGGTTGGTTTCATTCGAACCAGGCGGTTACGTGAAAGTTCACGCCATTATTTTGCCTAGGGGTTCGATCGAACCCCCCTTCGTTCGAACCCTTGTTCATATGAACCACCTTTTTTGAGATCATCTCTCCTCAAATTCTTTAAAATTCTGAGAAATTTTGGCCTTCAAACCTCGAGTTCAAGGCTCAAATAAAATAATCTTG